>NC_052480.1:2800368-2916332 GCF_009730915.1 Dioscorea cayenensis subsp. rotundata | reverse complement strand
ATAACCCTATAGACCTCCATGAGACTTTCTATTTCTCTCTTCAAAAGAATGAGTTGTCCCTTAACTATTTTAAGTTTATCTTTTCTTTTCAATGTCTAGCAAAAGGATTTGCTTTTCTTATTTTACTATCATTGCAATCCTTTCATTTTAAATGTAAGTGATTAAAAAAATTATATAAATAAAAAAAAATAAACGAATATTTATTAATGTTCTAAATGCAAAAATGCATTAATTAATTAAAAATAATAAAAAAATATATGATGGAAGACCTTTTTGATTGATATAATTTATACTATTTTTGCAACTTTTTAATGATATATTCAACCTGCAGCGTTCACTACAAGAAAAACATCAATTAGCTTGGGACAATTCCCTAGCTAAAATTGTAAAATCCCAGGCTAATATTCATTAGCTAGGGATTTCCCAGGGATTAACATCCCTAGGTAATAGCCTCGTGGGTAATAATTTACCAAGGGATTTTATAATCCCTTGCTAAATAGAAACGAATTATTCCGTGGGTAAACAATAAATTCCCTAGGTAATTAATGTTAATTAATTCATCAAAGACAAGGAATTTTGCTTTCAAATATTTTCCGAAAATCTCTAGGTAATTTAAGTTAAATGATCCGTCATGGACAAGGGAATTTGCTTTTGGAAACCTTTCCTCGAAATCCCTAGGTAATGTTTAGCAAGGGATTTTTCATAGGTAATCCATTTACTAAATTTTCAAAAATTGAAATGTTAGTCCTCGGTAATCTCTCGGTAATATTTACTAGGGATTATGTCCCCGGTAATTCGTTAGTATTTGAATGTAGTCAGTAATGAATCCTACCCTTGGTAATCCCTTTACAAATATACTTTAGAGATTATTTCATTTAGGTAATCCATGGGTAATAAAATTTGATGATTATTCCCTCGGTAATCCCTTACTAAGTATACTTAGGGATTACTCGGTAATCCTGGGGTAATAAAATTTGAAAAAAGATTATTCCCTAATCCTTGCTAATATAAAACAAAGTTTTAATTATTTATTTTAAATTGTATTATAAATTATAATAAACAAAACCTGTAGATAAATCATTCATTTAGAATAATCAATAAATTTTACTGCAATATCCTAAAAATAACAATTGCAATCTATCATAACCAAGTATGAAAGATTATATTAAACATTGTCAAAGACATTAAAAAACAACACAATTCATATTCAAAATAGCTTTAAGCACATATGGCTAATATAAGTGGCAAGTATTAAAACTCAAAAGTATCACAAGCAAGTAACAAATACGAGATAAGAACATTGACTAGTAAGTTGGTGGAGTAGGATAAAAATCTTCATCATAACCTGATTGGTTTTTTTGAGATGGTGCTTGATTTTGAGATATAAGTAATTGTAACATCCTCCTCATCTTAGGCACCTCTTGTCGAGTTTCTTGAAACTTTTATTGAGTTTCTTGACGCTCTTGTTGATGCCGCTTTTCTTGGATTTGTAGTTGATTACGGACAGATGGTAACTCATTTTGTAAATCTTTATTATTTTGCATAGTAGATGTTGCAGTTGAGTTATTGACATTCTAATTAGTGCATCCATAATAGGAAGATGCTTGAGAACCAAGACCATAGACTCTTCTTTCTTTCTCTCCACCAATGACATTTTCAATATAAAAGAGCCAATTCATCTACATCGGAGTAGGTCCTGAGTTTGTTGATGCAGATTCTGTAGAAATTGCATGTTGTTTCAAGGTCAACATCTTATCCTACATTGAAAACAAATGTCAATAATACAAATTTAGAAGAAAAAAAATTAACAACTTGCATTAAAATGTAATCGGTCTTAGAAATGCTTACATTGATTGTCTTTGACTTGAGATCTACAAAAGTTTCCCCATCATGTTTTTTAGTATGAGTATGCAAAAAAAGCTCATGTGGAGTGGCTTTTCGACCCAATTTAGATTCCTATAGCAATAAGAAACATTAAAATTTCTTAGCAACATGTAATACATGAATTTGCAAAATAAAATAAAATAAACACATTTCAATACATTTAAAATCTTATATTTATACTTACAAGCTTCTTCCCATGCTCAACATTAGATATTGACCCTCCTGTATGGCATGATGGCCCAGCAATACTACGTCGATTTTTAGAATTTATCTCTTGTTTCTTCTTAAATGTAGGTCTATCCCAAACAACTTTCCAATGCTTGTACTCCTCCTCACTTAGATACTCCGGCTTTGTTGTTGCATCCCTTATATCCCTCAAAAAATCACTATATCGTTGTGAGGCTTTCAAAACCCAAGCTTCCTTTACTTGTGCCTCTAATGAGGAAATCCCAAATAAAAGTGCTTCTACATAAGATAAAAAAATATTCAATGTTCAAAACAAGAATTAATAAAACAAACAAATAAATAAATTAGAAATGATAATGAATAATACCCGAAATTCTTCAAAATAAAAGTCTCTTATGGGTTGTGACACTGTCTTCCATGTGTATCCTTCAAAGTCAACTTTTTCCTTAAACTTTTTTGTGATTATCCTTGCACATTTTCTAGATGGCTCTAACCTACAATAGTTTAAGTATAAAATAAGCAATAAATAGTGAACAAAACAAATACTATCATTGTCAAATTGTGAATACTTACAATCCATTCACAACTGTGATACATAACCTCCCAACAATAGTTGAAGCATCTTGTGTGCTACCATAGTTTGCTTGAGTATCACTAACAGCTACAACATTTTGATTGGGTTATTGAGATTCAATACCATTCACTGTTTCCTCAACACTTAGAATAGTGGTATTTCAAAATGGTACACTATCAGCATTGCTTGATCCTTCAATGTTTAAATGAGCATGAGAAGTGCGGCCTCCACTCCTTCCACCTCTTAATCTAGTCCTTTCTTTACCTTTAGCCATATCTATAAAATTATAAAAATATAATTAGTTGACAACAAAATAAGTCAACATATGTAAATAATACATGATATAAATAAACTAAAACAATGTCTTTTGAAAAAAGAAATATAACTTAGCAAAAGAAAACTGACAATGCACAATAATCATAACTTCAAAAAAATTGCAAATCAAGTACTACAATATATAAAATGTATTGCATTTGTTCACCAATCTAATAAAAAAAAACTAATGATTACAACTCATTATCATCGGAAATGTATTCATCTTTATCATTTTCTGATTTGTCTTCAGTTTCATAATCTGTTTCAATTTCATCTTCTAGTATATCATCATGGCTATTATCAATCTCCATGGAACCTCCATTTGAATCATTTAGAGGTCTCGGTATATCATCTATATTGTCAATAGAGTGGTCTTCGATTTCATCTTCTTGGAATGCCAAATTTGCTAGTGGAGCATCAATAATTTGTCTTGGTTTAATTTTGCATACGGCCCACCAGTTATCTTTATCACGTTTCATGCTTGGATAAGATGTATAATATACTTGTGTTGCTTGTGTAGATAAAATGAAGGGTTCATCCTTGTTAAACCTTTTTTTGTGATTGATATCCACAAGATTGTAATCCTTATGTATCTTCATCCCAACATTTAGAGTTGGATCAAACCCTTGACTTCCATTTTTATTATAATATTTTTTTTATACAACTGCATTGGGTGTTATATTTATATATTTATTTATGTTGAAATTACACGTCCTTCAATCAAAATTACTATTATCACATTTCCCGCTCCATATAGGAATAAGACAAGATTTTTACCCAAAATGAAGATCTTACCATACATGATCTTTAGCGGCAAATGTAGCCTAGCAAAATGTGAGTTTTTCTAGAGTTCAAGTCTGTAGTTAGAAAACTCTAGAATTGGGTGAAAACTTATACTATCGGTCAAATCAAATAAATCTCACCACAAAATATCTGGAGTTTTTCTAGATATTTTTTTAAAAGAGTACAAAGTCTACTAAAATACATAAAGAGGCTAAGGGCTATAAATTGACTTAAAAGTGTCCTCATTCGAAAACCAACCAAGACTTGAATTCTTGAAGCAATAAAGCGTTCTTGTTTTCAAGTTCCTTTTTTATCTTTTCTTAAGTTTTCGTATTCTCAAGCTTTCAAGTTGAGTTTGTTGTCAAGCTTTGAGGGAGAACCGATTAAGTGCGTGACACTAGGACTCGCTGACCTCTGCACCGCTCTCCATCCTTCTTCTCCGACACCAGCCGGGGCTCCCCGCGCAGTCACCACCGGTGAGCTCATCACTCCTTACATTTCTCCGTTAATGGTGGAAGTCCTCGCTGTTTGCATACTTTCTTTTCATTCACGCATTTTCACAAACACATTTGAGTGAATGATCAGCTTCACATCAAGAACCATCGCTCCCTCTTTCCTTGTTGGATATCTTGTTTCTTGAAACTTTGGATGCATCGAGTGGAAACCCTTCACAGCAAGAACCACATTTTTGTTGGATATTATATTTCTTGAATCTTGGTCGTGGTTGCATTGATCAGCTTCATAGCAAGAACTACTGCTAGCACTTTCCTTCTTGGATGTTTGTTTTTTGGATCTTGATTGTTTGATTCGATCAGGGCATTTCAACGAGCAAGTTGGAAGCATGAGGTTGTCACCGAGAGGTTGAGAAGTTGGCCTGCACCGGCTGGGTTTCTTGCACGAGCGCTTGGCTCGTGACCTCGCCTCAATTACACCGAGGTCGTCGCTCTTATAGCAACTCGGGTAATCTCGGGGTTCTTTTTCGTCCTTCAATTCTCGTTGTTATTTTTTATTTTTATTTTTTTATAGAAATTAAGCTTAATGTTATTTGAGAATGTAATAATGGTGGGTCAATGTGAGTTCAGAAACTTTTTTTACTGATGTTTTGCATGTGTGCTGGACTATGACACTGTTCAATTTTGAGAGATTACTTTAATGTTTGACTTGGAGAATGTTGTTCCTTTACTCATCCATTGATTTGTAGGTTCTGGAGTTTGTTCGCGATGGCGACAAGACTGTTGCAGAGTTAATGTGCATTGGGAAATAGTTTCTTGGGAGGTGAGTTATTGTGATTGAGTTATCCTAAATATCACTTTGATTCGGAATGTAGCCCACATCTATAGATATGAAATGCTGGCACCTGCAAAGAGAATAGCAGGAACATTAGATGGGAGACTTAGTTATTTTGTATGTTGGTGTCTTGGATATCAATAATTTGTTTAGGTTCATTAGGTGTTACATGCCTACAACTTCCTCAATTGTTCACTTGGCTGACTACACAGCTTGCCAAGTTTTTGATTGGATTCATGCAGTGATCATGTAAACCAGTTTGAGCCTTAGAGAAACTTGTAGCTCCATGGTCAAAGATTTTTTTGAGCACCACATCGCAATTTCTGATGCAGTCTTTTTGAAGGAACATGTTACTTGAAATTTAGTAGCGATTGATTATGTTTTTTTTATTTTTTTTTTAATTTAATTTTATTTTATTTTATTCTTTTCTGGTTTTGTCATAGAAATGACAGTGATATTGGTTATTGTAGCTTCAATGTTTCTGGTTTCTTCTGATTAGTTAGAAAAGGTAAGTAGAGTGCCTTGGGTTCTCAGTGGAAACATTTGTGAAACCTTATATTGATGGAGGTTCAACAAATTAAGATATGTTTACAATTATTAATTACTGTTCTTATGGTTGCATTGTTTACTTTGCTTGCTAATTCTTATAGAAACTGGTATAGAGTTTGTTAACAGGAGCTCATTCTAGTCACTTTTTGTAGGCGACAAGTTCTTCCATCTGTTCCACATCTTCTAGATTGCGTTCAGGTACTCATCTTCTGAACACCCTATATTCCACACTTGCTTGTAGTCTTATTGACACTTTTAGGAGGAATTAAGTTTGATACTTGAAGAATGATTCATGTGTCTCATCTTTCCTTCTTGTTTTGTTCAAAATAATTTTTCATATTACCGTGTAAGTTTTACAATGTGTTCACAAAATATTATCTAACTTACAATACATTTGCATTAGGTTGAGGGCACGTTCTTGGATGGAACGAAGCTGATCACCATACCTGATCCTATTGCATGTGATAATGGCAATCTGTAGCTGGCATTACATGGCTCATTTTTTCCTGGTGCAGAAGATAACTTAATCAACCTTAGAATTTTGTCATTTGCTTGAAATATCTTCCTTGGTATAATCGTGAATTTTCCCCTTTAGCTTTATCTATGCCGTAGATTTTCAACTATATCTTATATGATTTTGTGGGTTTCTTTAATGTTCTTTTACGAGTTTCAGATAGCATTATATTCACAATATACTAAGTTGGTGAATTTCCTGTTTGTCAAACAATTTTCTATGCCCAATAGACATTATGGCCATACATCATATAAATTATAAAATGCTTGACTGGAGTTTGCATACAAGGAAACTGTCAATTTATGTTTGACATACTATAGAACTAGACACAATCTGGAAGAAGCTCAATTTATGTCTTGATCCATTTCATTGCTTACATCAACTTTACCTTGTTAAAGTAGTGCATGAGAGTATCTTTTTGTGAATGATATTGAGGTGGAAATTGATCAATCCTTTGCAGTTCCTTCACTTGATAAATTTGTGGTGGATGGTGCTGATTGTGTTCCTGGTAAATTCATATGTCGATGTGATGAGAAGATCATCATGAATGTGGGACGTAAGATTGTTAGATTGAAAGTTGTAAACAAGGCAGACAGGCCTATTCAGGTGATTTTTTTTTGTTTTATCTCCTTTCATAGATCATCAGTAGAAATTCAGTGAAACATATGAGTGCGAACAAGACCGTATGCTGAATTGGCATATTCACTCAATTCAAACTTTGTCTGTTCGTCATTCTCTTCATACTCATCCTTGTTGAGTCTTAGTAAGTGTCAAAAAATGTTTATTGATACTGAGTTATTTTGATCATAATAAAACACTATTCTGATTTTCTTGGAGGTCATAGTCTTTTTCCAAATTATAAGTGTTTGTTTTTATCTGGAATACTCAAGATTGGTTTGGGCTGGAGTTTGAAATAGTTTTCTTTGCATTTTTTCCAATTAAAATTTGACAAATTCCAATTGAGGTTAGTTTCTAACACCAAATTTCACTTTCAGATAGGAAGCCATTATCACTTCATTGAGGTGAACCCCTACCTGGTTTTTGATAGAAGAAAAGCTTATGGTATGCGGTTAAATATATAGCGAGGGACTACTACTCGTTTTGAGGTAATGGGCATTTTGAGATTGCTTCATAAATAAATTTATCTATTATAACGAGTGTATTAATTGGTATTTTTATCCGGCATGCATTATATTTGCTTTTGTTCCATGGTCTACTTGCATTTTATGCAATAACATGCCTCTTGGTGATGACAACAATGTAAAATTTTAGCATTTGAACTATTTAAATTTACACATCCATATCCTGCGGTCCATATAGCTTTGTTCCTGTCCATTTTTTTTATTATTGTAATAAGTTGGCAGGTGTGAGAGCATGTATTACATGTTAAATATTGGCTTGATATCCTTGTGATGAAGCCAAAATCTTGATCTCTTTTAATCCAACGGTCTAGATTGTTCTATTATTTATATAGGGTTATGTTTGTTGGGTGTTGTGTAATGAGAGAAAATAGAGAAAGATAGAAAGGGTGAGTTCTCTTGTATTTGGAGAGTGAAAAGAGTGGTGTAGAGGAGAGCTCTTATTCTTGCTTGATCTCATTAAAGCAAGGTAAGACCCTTGTTTTTGAGGTAAGGCTAGTTCTTAGAGCTTGGTAATCCTCTTGTGGTTTATGTCTATTTTTTATACTCTTGTACTCTTGTTATCCTCCATGATATAGTGAATCATTGTTCTCCCGTGGACGTAGGCTTGTTCTTAGCCGAACCACGTTAAATTGGTGTCTCTTACTTTATTCTTGTGAGATTGGTTGTATGGTATCCTTGCATTACCCATTTATTGTGTGATTGCTAGGTATTGTGATATTGCACACCAAGTGTTCGACGAATTGCCACACTAGTTCCGCTTTCTCCGCAGCAACAATTGGTATCGAGCTTCATTCTAGGATTGTGGAGGTTGTCTAAAGCTTACAGATTGAAAGAATTGGGGCTTGTATTGGTGGTGATTCGATTTCATAGCTAATGGATAAGACAGATGGAGTTTGAAAAAGCTCAAGGGAGGACAATTGGCCAATATGGAAGATAATGATGGAGGATCATCTTGTCTATAAGGAGTTGGATCTACCACTATTGAGGAATGATGTTAAACCCTCATCTATGAGTGATGAACAATGGAAGGTTCTCGATCGAAAATGCTTGTCGGTGATAAGGCTATGTATTTCGCCATCCATCTTGTTTGATATTTATCAATGTAAGACCGTTCATGAACTTTGGAGTACTTTGGAGCAATCTTTTTGAGCAACCATCGAGTATCAATAAGATGCATGCCATGAAGAGATTATTTCTCTTGAAAATGAAGGATGGTGTCCGCGGTTCGAAAAGCATGTGAATGAGTTTAACTCTATTGTGGCACAGATTAAAAGGCTCTAAAGGTGAAAATCTTGATGAAGAGGTTTTATGCTTGCTACTTTTTGAGCTCTTTGCCTCCAAGTTGGGATACTCTTGTTACTACAGTGGCAAATACAATGGGAGAACAAGTTCAAGTTGAATGATGTTGTTTCTTCGTTGAGTGAGTGAGGGAGACTAGAAGGGCTTCTTCACAAATGTCTAGTGACTTAAGTCAAGCACTAGCGGCGGTGAAAGAGGAAGGTCTCAACAAAGGGATGATGTTTTTGGCTAGTAAGGGGCAGAGTCACAAGCAAAGGGAAGATCAAAGTCAGCGGGGCCGGGTTGTTACTTGTTGGTATTGCAGAAACAAGGTCATGTGAGGAATGATTGTAATCTTTTGAAGAGCAAGCGAAAGGGAAGTAAGTTGATGGTGAAGCAAGCATAGCATCTCAAAAGTGATGATGGAGTCACATTAAGCATTGCTTGTATGGTATCTTCTTCCATAGATACTTGGGTGTTGGACTCGAGTGCTTTCATTTCACATATACCGGATCGATCATTTTTCTCCACTTATAAAGAGGGTTGATTGTGGTAATGTCTACCTCGGCAATGATCGTGCTTGTAAAATTTTGGGCATTGGTGATGTGGTTATTAAGCAAGCAAATGGGAAGGAGCATACATTGACTAATGTGAGGCATGTTCCCGAGATAACAAAGAATCTCATTTTCGGTGAGGGCAACTTGATGAGCCGGTTATGTAGTTACTCTTTAGCGATGGATCGTGGAAAATCTCCAAGGGTTGTATGACGGTATTGAAGGGGCAAAAGGATGGAAGCTTATATACTTTTCTTGGTTCACCTCAAAGATGTATGTCGGCAAGTGGACATGATGATGTGCATGTTTGGCATAGTCGGCTTGGACATCTTAGTGAGCATGGAATGAAGGTATTGCAAGATAAAAAGCTTATTCCTTTATTTGAGAATTCATCTCTTGAATTATGTGTGCATTGCATCATGGGTAAGCAACATAGAGTAAATTTTTAAGAGGCATGAATCTCATGGAAAGTTAAAAGGCATTGGAGTTGGTTTATTCCGATGTTTGTGGCCCTATGAATGTCAAGTCTCTTGGTGGTGCTTCTTATTTTTGTTACTTTCATGGATGATTATTCTAGAAAGTGTTGGCTTTATCCATTAGCATCCAAGGATCAAGTTTTTGAAACTTTCAAAAAGTTTCAAGGCCCGTGTTGAGAAAAGAAAGTGAAAGGTTTATAAAATGCTTGCAAACCCGACAATGGTGGAGAGTTTTGCTCTAGTGCTTTTGATGGTTTTTGTGCGGAGAGTGGCATCAAGAGGTGAAGGCAGGTTCCTTACACGCACAACAAAATGGTGTTATTGAAAGAATGAATAGGACCATTGTGGAAAGGGTAGAAGTATGTTGTCTCACTCCGGTCTTCCTAAGTTCTTTTTGGGCGGAGCGGCAAAATCGACGGTATACCTCATCAATAGATCACCAAGTGCTCCATTGGATGGTGATGTTCCGGAAATTCTTTTGGAGTGGTAAGAAAATCTCTTATAATCATTTAAGAGTTTTTTTGGTTGTGAAAAGCTTATATGCATGTGCCTTCCGAAAAGAGAAGTAAAGCTTGATTTGAAATCAAGGAGATGTGCTTTCCTTGGTTATGGTGGTGATGATAGAGGTTATAGGTTATGGGATCCAATTGAAAGGAAGACAATTAGAAGTCGTGATGTCATATTTCATGAGAATGTGATGTTTAAAGAAAGCCATCATGAAGAGCAAAAGGATGAGAAACTTGTTCGCATGCAAAGGACGCTCATGTGTTCCTCCTCGGCAAGTAGAAGAAATTCATTCTCAAGATCATGATGATGGAGATGGCCATGGTGATGTTGGTGGCCATGATGATAGCATGGAGGTGATTGAACAAGAAGATGCTCATGTTAGCGAGGAAGAACAAGAATTTGAGTCTCCACAAATTTTGAGGGAGATCTACAAGGACTCCTAAACCCATCCAAAGGTATTCTCCATCCTTGTATTATGCTTTATTCTTGATGCGGGTGAGCCCGAGTCTTTTTCATGAAGCACAAAATTGTCTTGAGAAAGCTAGGTAGCAAAAGGCTATGGATGAAGAGATGGACTCTTTGCGTCGGAACCAAACTTGGGACTTGGTGAAGCTTCCAAGTGGAAAAAGAAAGCGATTAAAAGAATAGATGAGTGTATGTGATAAAGCATGAAGCCGATGGATCAAAAAGGTACAAGGCAAGACTAGTGGTGAAAGGCTATGGTCAAAAGCATGGTATTGATTTTATTGAAATATTTGCTCCGGTGGTGAAGCATAGCTCCATAAGAGTTATTCTATCTTTGGTGGCTAATCTTGATTTGGAGCTTGAACAACTTGACATCAAGACGACTTTCTTGCATGGTGACCTTGAAGAAGAAATTTATATGCCTCAACCCGAAGGCTTTGCTAACAAGTCTAATCCTAACTTGGTGTGCAAGTTGAAGAAGGGGTTGTATACGGTTTGAAGCAAGCTTCTCAGACAATGGTACAAGAAGTTTGACACTTTTTATGCAAGATGAGGGTTATTCTAGATGTGATTTTGATCATTGTGTTTATTTTCAAAGGGTTCCACATGTGGCATGTTTAATTGCTTGTTGCTTTATGTGGATGATATGTTGATAGCTAGCAATGATTGGAAGGAAATTAAGTCCTTGAAGCTCCATATGTCAAGGAAGTTTGCTACTAAAGATCTTGGCGTTGCAAAGAAGATTCTAGGCATACGCATTCACCGAGATAGAGAGCATGTGAAGTTGTGGTTGAGTCAATCCGAATACATTGGCAAATTTCTTGAAAGATTTGGAATGGTTGATTGCAAACCCGGTTTCTACACCTCTAGCGGCACATTTTAATCTATCAAAGAAGAGTTCTCCAAAGGATGATAAATTTGAAAATGTTCCTTATACCTCTGCGGTTGGTAGCTTGATGTATGCTATGATATGTACAAGGCCGGATATTGCTTATGCGAGTGGGGGTTGTTTCAAAGGTATATGTCTTGTGCGGTTGGGAGCATTGGCAAGCCCGTCAAGTGGGTTCTTCGTTACTTGAAGGGTACACAAAATTTATGCTTGTGCTTTGGAGGTTCTTCATTGATGGTTAATGGTTATGTTGATTCTGATTATGCCGGTTGTGAGAGACAAGGAAGTCCACTACGGGTTATGTTTTTCACATTTGGTGGTGGTGCGGTGAGTTGGATGTCTAAACTTCAAGACATTGTTACCTTGTCTACTACGAGGCGGAATATATTGCCTTGACCGAAGGAGCAAAAAAAGAAATGATTTGGTTGAAGCATGTGCTTAATCAATTTGAAGTGGTACAAGAAAAAAATATGTGTTGCATTGTGATAGTCAAAGTGCGATACATCTTGCTAAGAATCTGACTTTTCATTCTAGAACAAAAGCACATTGATGCGCGGTACCACTTTATTCGAGCTTGCTTTGAGGCGTGGATATTTACATGTTGAGAAAAATCCACGCAAATGACAACCTATGCGGATTTGTTGACAAAGGTTGTGCCCTACGGAGAAGACTTCTCATTGTAGGAGGCTTTTCGGGTTAGTGGAGACGTAACACTGGATGTTTGGAGGAGCAATGCTTGATGCTTCATTGATGCTTCATTGAAGATTTGTCTTCAAGTGGGGGATTGTTAAATATTGGCGATATCCTTGTGATGAAGCCAAAAATCTTGATCTCTTTTAATCCAACGGTCTAGATTGCTCTATTGTTTATATAGGGTTATGTTTGTTGGGTGTTGTGTAATGAGAGAAAATAAAGAAAGATAGAGAGGGTGAGTTCTCTTGTATTTGGAGAGTGAAAAGAGTGGTGTAGAGGAGAGCTCTTGTTCTTGCTTGATCTCATTAAAGCAAGGTAAGACCCTTGTTTTTGACGTAAGGCTAGTTCTTAGAGCTTGGTAATCCTCTTGTGGTTTTATGTCTATTTTTTATACTTTTGTACTCTTGTTATCCCCCATGATATAGTGAAGCATTGTTCTCCCGTGGATGTAGGCTTGTTCTTAGCTGAACCATGTAAATTGGTGTCTCTTACTTTATTCATGTGAGATTGGTTGTATGTTATCCTTGCATTGCCCATTCATTGTGTGATTGCTAGGTATTGTGATATTGCACACCAAGTGTTCGACGAATTGCCACACTAGTTCCGCGCTTCCTCACACGCAACATTACAATGGTTAGTGAACCATGAAACATACACAGCAGCTTTTTGATGGTGATCAACTCACTATCTGAGTGTTGGTAAATGCAAAGCTGTATAATTCTGGTTTTCTTTAAAATAGCATCTCAAATAATGTTTTCACACAATTAAATTTGAAGTGTTTGACTCAATAGTTCCTCACAATTCAAGTTTCTGCTTTAACAGCTTTATATCTTGGTTTCTATGTATAGCCAAGATGCTGATATCATGGTATTTCATTGGCCGGCACCACTTACTCTAGCCGTAGTGGCTAGAATGTAGGTGTGTAGTTCCATTTTTGCACCAGGCTTTGTTTGCTGCCTTTATGGTTAATAAAATTGTGCACTATATTATATATATGTAAATTGTTTTCTTAATTTAATCCAATCCAAATTCTATTCTGCGTACAGCAGTTTTTGTAAAGGTTTTGTTCAGTTATAATTTTCATCATATTCTTAGCATGCATGCCTTCTTTATTATTAGGATGCTTTGCCACTGATACTTTTCTGTTTGGAATCTTGTTACACAATGCCTTTCACTAAAGTACCAATTTTTTAGCCAGGGGATGCCAAATACGTGACCGTCGTCAGCATTGGAGGGGATAAAATTATTAGAGGTGGAAATGGTATTGTGGATGGCCCTGTTGATTATTCCAAGCTTGATGAAGTGATGGAACATGTCAAAGCTAAAGGGTTTGGGAATGAAGAAGAACCAGATGCAAGGTGTAGATACCCTAGACACTCAGTTTTCAGTTTCTTCAGTCAATTGTTCTTTTCTAGTCTCATTTATATATTTTCGGAACTTATTTAGGATCAGTTTGATGGCTATGACCTATCATACCTTCTCAGAAGTTAACTGCTAGTTGGATGGTTTTATTGTTCCAATGCTTTTTAATTGAGAGCTAGGTGATTTATTCATAAAACTCAATTGATTTTTGCTGCAGTGAAGGTGTTATTGGGGAATTCATTCCACATGATGGCAGCCATTATCCTCTTGAAATTATAGAAGTTTCACACGAAGACTATGCAAATAAGTATGGGCCCACTAGTGGGGATAAGATAAAGCTCGGCGACACTGAATTATATGCAGAAATTGAAAGGGATTTTGCAGTGTATGGTGATGAATGTGTATTTGGAGCTGGAAAAGTTGTGCGTGATGGAATGGGACAGGCAGCAGGCTATCCAACCTCGGCATGCTTAGATACTGTTATCACCAATGCCGTAATTATTGACTATACAGGAATATACAAGGCTGATATTGGGATCAAAGACGGATATATTATTGCTATTGGAAAGGCTGGAAACCCTGATATCATGGATGGCGTTTCAGGAGATATGATTGTTGGGGTGACCACTTTTCCACATATGCAGCATTGGCTCTAGATTTTAGTGAATATGGTAATTTCTGCAAAAATTATGGGATACTAAATATCTAAATGCAGGTTAGCACTGAAGTTATTGCAGGCGAAGGCATGATTGTAACTGCTGGAGGCATAGATTGTCATGTGCACTCCATATGTCCTCAGTTGGCACAAGAGGCTATAGCAAGTGGTATGGTCTTTACTCTTACTTGCTTGGCATGATACAATGGTTACCAGCACCTAAAATATTGTTTCATGTAAAGTTCTCATTCTAATATTTGTTTGATGATTATAAAAATATAACTTCACAATCATATGAATTAATTGGACCTCTCAGCCATGTGCTGAAACTTCCTGTTTTGTTTTGCAACATTATGTATCTGAAGACCCAAATAACCCTGATATCAGGTATCACTACACTTGTGGGAGGTGGGACAGGACCTGCGGATGGAACTCGTGCCACTACTTGCACAACATCCCCATGTCATATGGGGTTAATGCTGCAGTCAACTGATGACGTGCCAGTCAATATCGGATTCACTGGCAAGGTATAGTTATATATTCTTTTCTCTGTATAAAGTAGTGAGATGCAGTCTCATAAATGATGGTCAAGTTTCTCTAAGAATGAATAAAACTTTATGTTTATTGAAACGTAGAGCACCCCCTGCTGTATCTGAAAAACTTCTAGATGTCACCTCAGAAAAGTTCACAAGACATTGTCGTCTTTCATTGTGCAACTTTTCATTGTCTTTCCACTACGTACTGCTCTGTTTGGTTGGTTAGTTAGGCCTTCTTTTTGGAGAAAACTGGTGCATTATCTTTTGCTGGCTCAATTATGTACACTGAATTTTGTCTCAATGCATCCAAACCTTCCTCAGTGTTTGGGTGCTTTATCATCAAACTTTATTACAATTTTATGTTTGAAGCAATGTTTGTTTTCATTCCCTTAGTAATCAATCTTTATGATGTATTAACCAGGGAAATAGTGCCAAACCAGAAGGATTAACTGAAATTGTCAAGGCAGGTGCTATGGGTTTAAAGCTTCAAGAGGACTGGGGAAGCACTCCTGCTGCTATAAATAATTGTTTGGCAGTTGCTGAGATATTTGACATTCAAGTAAGCAAGTTATTTACGTCTGTAGTTGAAGAGTGCAATGGGATATTGTGTCTTACATGTTTCATTATTTTGGTTAGGTTAACATCCATACAGACACTTTGAATGAATCTGGCTGCGTGGAACACACCATTGATGCCTTTAAGGAAAGAACAATTCACACTTGTCACAGGTAGTGTGTTTTGTAAATACAAGAACAATAAGTATTCCCACTTGCCATAGAACTTAATTTTGTATACCTATTGTTACAATAATTCCTTCTGAGGTTCAATTTTTTTTTTTTTTTTGGTAATGCTTATTGTTCCTTTATCTTGTGAATAAAATGTCCTGCCAGTAATTTGCATTTCTTTTTCAAGATTATCATCAACAAAATTATCTGTTTACAAAATCTTCTTTTTAATGGCATCAAACAGTGAAGGTGCTGGTGGCGGTCATGCTCCGGATATTATCAAAGTTTGTGGTGTGAAAAATGCTTTGCCCTCATCAACAAATCCAACCCGACCTTTTACTTCAAATACTGTGGATGAGCACCTTGACATGCTGGTAAAAGAATACACATATTTCATAACTATTGATTTTCACTCTATATTCTCTAAATTACTGTTTAACTTGTGCAGATGGTATCCCGCCACCTTGATAAAAACATCAAGGAAGATGTGGCCTTTGCAGAGTCTCATATACGCGCTGAAACAATTGCGGCAGAAGACATCTTGCATGATATGGGTGCCATTAGTATTATAACTTCTGGTTCACAGGGTATGGGCCGTGTTGGAGAGGTATTTTTTAAAATAATTTTACTGTCACCTTAACACATAAGATTGGTGTTACTAATTTACTATTGCTTACTAACATAGTTTATTCATATTTTTGCTTGTTGTAAACAGGATTTTTCACAAAATACAGACATTATTTTCCATTGACAAATTTTTTTGCATTTTCCTGTTTATCATCATAGTCATCACATTTTTATGTGTTAGGTCTATCAGCAAATTGATGTTATGAGCTAAAGAATTGAGGACTGATTTTCATGTCACCTGTTCTTTTATGGTTAATTGCATATTAATTATCTCAGGTAATCACTCGAACATGGCAAACAGCTGACAAGATGAAGGTGCAGAGAGGAAGATCAATTGAACCAAATGGGTGTGAAAACGACAACTTCCGAATCAAGCGCTATATAGCAAAATATACCATAAATCCAGCTATAGCTAATGGATTTTCTAATTATGTGGGTTCTGTTGAGGTATCATATTTTTCCCTGACCATGTAATTAGGAGCTTATATGCTTCCTATTCAATCAAATTTTTTTTTTTAACACCTTTCAAAGTTTCTACATCTTAATTGTGAGCTCCAGATAAATAAATCCCTTTTCTATGTTTCATGCTGTTGTGTGTTACTGTCTTAATCTAGGTGGAGTTTGGATCTAATAAGTTTTGATTGGAACAGATTGGGAAAATTGCTGATCTTGTCATGTGGAAACCTTCTTTCTTTGGTGCCAAACCAGAAATGGTGATCAAAGGTGGTGTGATTGCATGGGCCAACATGGGTGATCCAAATGCTAGTATTCCTACACCTGAACCGGTATCATATTCTTCAACTACTATACAAGACTCTTCTAAATTGCATTCACATGTTTTTTTCTCACTAGCTGGCCATGCATTTTTCCTTTGTGGATCTACTATCAATCAAAAGAAATTCTTGCACATGATTTTTTTGCATAGATCCTCATTTTTTTGAACATTTTGACCTATTGAGCACAGGTAATGATGAGGCCGATGTTTGGTGCATTTGGAAAGGCTGCAAGTGTTAACTCTATTGCTTTTGTGAGCAAGGCAAGTGAAATCAGCATTTGTTTTGTTCGTTTATTTACAGTTGAATTCTGTCAAGTGATTAATTTACGGTCTGATAATCAGTTTGCTCGAAGGCGATGAACACATTCGAAAGGATCTCTAGTTTATCTGCCATGTGCTGAAATTCCTTTTTTGTGCAGCTTGCGAAAGAAGCCGATGTAGGAACCAAGTATGGTCTCAAAAAGCGGGTGGAAGCTGTCGGTAATGTTCGCAGGCTTACAAAGCTCGACATGAAGCTCAATGACGCTCTCCCGAAGATCAGTGTCTATCCCGAATCCTACACGGTCACAGCCGATGGAGAGATTCTCAAATGTGATCCAGCCTCATCAGTCTCCTTGTGCAGAAACTTCTTCCTCTTTTGATATGCTGTTGGGTTTGATCCTCTTCACTTTGAAAGGTAATTATAAATAAGAACAATGGTGCAGCCTGTTATGGCGGGAGAGAGCTTGGTGCCAGGGATGGAGATTTTAAATAGTGAGCACGTGAGAAGGAGGCTGCCAGCCACATCAGCAGGGAGTTATTTGAATCCTGATTGGAGGAATGAGGCTAGGGAGACAACGATTGGTGGACGTGGACAGAGGGTGAAGAAGAGAAGCTCGCGCCTTGACGGGTTTGTTACAAAGAGCTGACGTGGACCAATGAAATAAGAGATTATGAAGAATGGTGAATGGATCTGTTAATCCAGCTGGGAAAGAGAACATAAAAAAGGGAAAGAAAGAGGGGAAGGGGTATGTGTAGTCTGTGAGTGGTTGGGCCTGGTTCTGAATGGAATGAAGCTCTGAAGGATTTCAGACCATCTTCTGGCGAACTTCCGATGAGTGGATCTTCTTTCAGTGCAGGATTTGGGAAGTAATTTTCCCTAGTTATCTTCTTATTGTTTTTTTAGCATTTGTCCCTGAAACTCTTGCTGTTGATTGTTAATGACTCTGTGGAACTCTTGATGAATGATGATTGAGTAGAGATCTGAGTTCATAGTGCTATTTCTCTTTGATTTAGAGAAAACTGGTAATTGATTGCTTGATTTTAATAGAATTCTCAGTGAGATCTGTGTTTAAAGGTTAGGATCTTAGTTCTTGTTCTTAATTGCTCAAAGATCCATAACACAGCCTCAACCTCAATATTTTAGTTCATATATCACTAAACAAAAACCCAGATTGATATACGGAAATAAGATAACTTAAACAAAAAAACTATTGTTAAATATAAAAAATGTATTTACAAATAGAACCCAAAACTATTAAACACAAACTAGCAAACTTAATCAGATACGCATTAATATATATTGTAAAACTATTGAAACCCAACAAATTAAAAGTAAAACATTAAACAATGTGCTTTAACGTAATTAGATAAATATAAACGAGTAAACTTAAACAGTGACCGAGATTGTTACATGGAAACATGTTAAATTAAACGGAAACCGTGATTGATAAACGAAACAAGATAACTTAAATAAAAACAACTATTGTTAAAAGTAAAAAGTTAAAATTTATTTTTATATTTAATTTACATCTTCAACTTCTAACAACTAATATTCAAATTCACATTTCATTAAATCATATTTTAAATAAAGATAATTTTGAAACCCGAACAAGGATTAATTAAGAATTAGAGAGGATTTGAGGGGATAATAATTTTTAAATTCAAAGGAAAATATTGATAGAAATTTGCATGATTTAAAGGATTACGGTAAAATAGTCTAAAGTTTATAGAACAAGAATTAATTGAGAATTAAAGAGGATTTGAGGGGGAAATATGCAAATAATCAGATAAATTAGTCATTTAATACTAAAAAAACGAAGAGAGAGAGAGAGAGAGAGAGAGAGAGAGAGAGAGAGAGAGATTGTGAACAATAATTAATTGAGAATTAGAGAGGATTTGAGGGGGTAATATGCGAATGAGCATTTAATCCTTCACTTTGCAAAGCTCGGAGGCAAAAAGATGTATCATTTCTCTCAGCCGCCTCATTCAACTCGGAGCCGGAGAGATTGATCCATATATCTATGAAAAGGTAACTCTTTTACGTTCTGATTCCCTAAAGTTCTTGTTCTTGTTTTTTCTATTTTGTTTAACTGATTTGGTGATGGCTTTGGTATTTGACTTTGAAGATCGAATCTTAATTAGATCATTTTATTGATTTGTTACTAATTTTAGTTGTTTGATTTTGGCTAGAATCGATTTGAATGGTTGTTATTGCTTCTCATATGATCGTTTTTATGTGATCTATGTTGCAATGGATGAGCGCGTTAGCTTAAACATAAACCTGGATTGATAAATGGAAACAAGGTAATTTAAACAAAAAAAAAACAAATATTGTTAAACAAAAACCAAGACTATTAAACGAAAACGTAAACCAGGATTGATAAATGGAAACAAGATAACTTAAACAAAACAACTATTGTTAAACGTAAAAAGCGTATTCGAAAATGTAAAACCCAAAACTATTAAACAGAAACTACTAAACTTAATAAGATACGCATTAACATATAATGTAAAACTATAAAACAAATTCTTAATGACTTATTATAAGCCCAGTGACCCATCAACATTGAACAAGGACTTGAAATCATAATCCATCTAAGGTGGTCCTTCTTCCATTGCCATTGTTGGAGCCTGGACTTGAATAGGAATCTATAGTTTCTAAAGCAAGAAGGAAGATCAGAAACTAGAAAAAGAAAGAAGCTTACCAACATGAGAAGGAAGTTAAGTTGACAGGAGGTCCAAGGTCAGTATTGAAAGCCAAAGAATGCATCCAAGACTCGGTAAGAAGGAGAAGAGAAATGAGCGGAGAGCAAAGTTCACCTCATTGCGTTCGAGGAATGACAACATAGGTCCTAAGGAAGCTTGCTTCTAGTAACTATTTTCTCCATAACACAGTATCTTTGGGGATCAAACGCTTGGAGAACAAGGAAAAGAAGTGCGGGTCCTCTCTTGCAAGTAGATGAAAGGCCGAAGAGAGGAAAAAAGTTTCGCCAATAAAGATGAATACTAAAAAAAAACATGTTTATCTTCTGGTTTTATCTTCTCAAGTACCAAAATGGTTACATAATGGGCATGATGGTCATTTCGCACTATATAGTGGTTGTCCACAACTTCCCATGCAAGGGTAATATTGTCCATAAAAATTTTAATTGAATGTATAATGGGTTGAAAAGTCAGTTGAGGAAAAAGAAGGGGTTTTTAAGGATACTAAAAGTTAGGAGAGGTAATTGTTATTTTCTAAAAAAAGCACATCTTATCCTATAATAATTTTAGATTTTTAAATAAATTTATAAATAAAATAATTACTTATTAATATTTTATTTTACACTATAAGGTATATGATAAATTAAAAGGTGTTAAAATTTAATGGGAAATAATGTAACTGTAATCAATACACTCGCATTAATTCGTTACTCGTGAATTGTTCATCATTTTCAAGTCATTTTTATTTTTTTCTCGTAAAAAACAAGCATGTTATTTTACTTTCTAAATTATATAAATTTGTTCATGCTTAAAGTTTATGTGATTAGACATGTCACTGTTACGTTAATAATATATTATATATATTGATATATATATATATATATGAGCTTAAATTGAATTCTACGTTGATATCATCCATTGGATTTCGATCCAACAGTTGATCACGATTTGATAATTGATATCATCCGTTGGATTTCGATCCAATGGTTGATCACGATATGATAAATAGTTTTACTGTGCTTATAAACAGCAGCACAGTAAAAAAATGGGATGCACAATAATTTGATTTGGGCCGTTCAATAAATTTGTGCATAGTAACTAAACAAATCTGGACCGTCCAACCCTACAAAATCTGCAGGGAAAATTTATAAACAAAATCAAAACTAATCAACCCAGCTAACCCATAATTAGGCCTCACTAAAGCACCCTAATTATCAGTAGCTCAATCATGGACGCTGCTACTTTAACGTCCACGCTGATGTTATATATATATATATATATATATAACCATCAGTCATGTCTAAAATTCAGAAGGCCCTGTAAATTGGGAGCAAGTCTTAACGCCAACCCACGTGCTCTCACCTTGCGTAGGACATGAGGTTTGATCTCGGGTCATCCCCGAAATGAACGCCCTACGCAAGAGACCCGATATCAATTGACCCAAAGGCCGTTGATATACAATACAATCTCCTTGTTCTCTTCCGGTTAGAGTTATGTTCTTCCATCAATCAATGCAAAAATTAAAGATATAAACAAAAAAATAAAATAACAAATTAATAAAAATATTTAAAATAATAAAAAAAAATTTAAATAAGAGAAAATGTTTGAAATATATATACCTATAAATTTTGATTGTAATTCATGTGAAATTAACTTGAAGGTCATTCCCAAATTTAAAAAAAAAATCTTCAAATTTTTTTTATACTAAACAAATCCTTAAAAAGAAAACCTCACTCATTATATATAGGCGAAGTAGCATAATATGAGGGGAAAATTTTTTCATTAATCCAATTTTTTTTAAAAAAATATGGTAATAAATAAATAGTTTCTCTAAAGTTAAGGTATTCATAAAAAAAAACCCATGACTCAGGGGCCATTTGGTTCATGGTAATGACATATTACCACGTAACAAGATTACCATGGTAATATGAGTGGGAATGTTATATGGTTGGGAATATTGTGGTAATTTAATATAACCATGTTTGGTTGGGAACTCTTATTACAGGGAATAATTCATTACCGTGTTTGGTTGCCATGGTAATCTATTTGTTAAAATATACAAAGTTATAAGATTACCACGGTAATCCAAGATAGATACCAAATTTGGTGGTAATAGGATTACCACTTTCTTGGTAATATTTATAAGTTGGTAATGTGATATTACTATCCAGATTACCACTTGTGCAATGCCAAACGTGGTAATATTTTTAGATTACCACGTAACACGTGGTAATCTTTCTACATTACCGCGAACCAAACGTCCCCTGAGTATTATTAGAAGGTTTTTTTCCTAACAAGTTACTTTTTAGATCTTTCTGACATAAAAGTGTCTGATGTAGATATAAAGGTAGCTAATGTTGACAGAATTGTCTCTCAGTATTTTAAATGAAAACCCATAATTTTAAACGGGAAGTATATGGTGTAAGATGGAATAAACTGGCATAGTAAGTTGCATTAACTAAAAAGTAAACGGTTAGAAAAAGAAGAATTGTCTGATAAATTCAAATATTGAATGTATATAAAACAGTTTTTTGTTTTATATACATTTGTTAAAAATAACTTTATTTAGTTACAAAATATATGTATATATATCTAATATATATATATATATATATATATATACTTTTTTTTAATATAAAATGACCATTTTTTTTTTGCTTATGTTTAGTAAACACTCCATGATATCAACCAATCACTAAACTTATCTCTTATAGATCTTTTTATAATTTTTTTATTAATTATTTTTAAATAAATCTATTTAATTATCAATTTAAAAAATATTGATAAATAAATATCATTAATATAATAATTAATATTAATTAAATGTAAAAATATTATAAATCTATGATAATCTCCACCACCAATGCCTGAAGATGAAGAAGAGGCAAATCTATTGGTAGAAGAAGAATATGAGAAGATGTTGAAAGAGAAACTAGAAGATGTGGAGAGGAGGCAACGAGCATTATCTGCAGAATTGTTCATCATTGCCAAACAAAAGCAGAAGATTCTATCTCGCCTAGAAATTCTTGAGAAGAAGAAGAAGAGAGAAGACGATGGCCACGACTGTGGGGAGATGAAGACCATGAAACCCAAGAAAGGGGAGTTGTCAAGATGGTATAACAAAGCTTGCAACAGTCTCATGAAGACTTCGCATCAATTATGTCACAAAGGGGAGAAGTGTGCTTGCACCGGACTCGACTAGTTAATTGTTTTTCATTTCTTGGGCATTTGAACATTAAGTCTTATTGTGTTGAACATTGTTATGTTTGTCGCTTTATTATGGTTAATCGTATTTTTGTCTCACTAGTTGCGCTTTGTAATATTTTTCTCAAGTATTTTTGTAAGCAACTAGATGATATCTTGTGTCGATCCTAGTTTCAGTAGTCTGCGTCCGTGTCGGTGTTGTAACGTAATGTTGTAACAGGAGTCGCTTGAGTGCGAAGCGCTAGTGTCAAATTATGCCAAAGGGAGATCGTTAGCTGCAACCGCGACTATTTATTGGCATGATTTGACACCCTAGACCTAGCTGACGTGGCAACCAAGGTGACAAAGCATAATTGATGATGTGGCAAGCATGGTGACATGGCAAGAAGACTTGGAGTGCAAGGCAAACATCTTGAAGATCTTGGTGGAGCTATTTTTAGTATGTCTACAACATGGGGCCAAATATCTTGAAGATCATGGTGAAGCTATCTTGAAGATCTTGGTGGAATTATTCTTGGAAATATGAAGACAATATCATATTAAGACCATACTTAGAGAGATGTGATTGAAGACTAAATATGGTGGAGCTTAATTAAAGAAAGATCTATTCATGGTGTGAATGAAGACCAATTGAAGATATGATTTAAAGAATCTTTGATGAAGATTGATTGAAGTCTATTGAAGGCAAGATTTGAGGACCAAACTTGGGTGAATTGAAGATCAAGTTTGGAGAATCTTTGAAGACCAAACTTGGAAGATTGAAGACTAAGTTTGGCAAGTTTCATGAAGACGCGACAGGGACGCAGCGCCTTGCGAGGGGACTCGCGTGATGAGGAACCGAGGAGGTAGGCTAGTTGCCGGCATCGGGATCGGGAGATTTGGTCGCATCGACTCGGACTAAGCATGACCGGGGAGGTTGATGGGTCTTGAGGTCGTCCGCAACGTAACCAGAACTCAATCAAGTCAGCAGTCAGGGCCATGTTGCAACTCATGTTAAAACAAGAGTTGCAATGACTAATTTTCAGCAGTGTTTTTAAATTAGTAGCCATGGAGATTCTAAAAAGAGGTATGTGCTATATTTGGGATGTTGAGGCGTCTATATAAGTTACCTTGCTCGAGATTGTAGAGTGTGACTCTTGGGTGACTCTTTGAGGAGAGTGTGTGAGCACCAAACAATCTAGAGAGGGTAGTGATCTTTATTGTTGAGAGTGTGAGTGACAAGTGTTTGTACTCATCTATTTTTTACCTCTTTTTAGTGGATTGTTTATCTCCCGGGCTTGGCCCCCGCACGTAGGCGAGTGGATGCCGAACCCAGGGTTACCAACGCTGTGTGTCTCCTTGTGTTTGTTTGTGTGCTCTTTCTTTATTGGTTTGTGTGAGACTTCTATGAGTGCTTAAGTGTTACTTAATACCCACAAACCACACCGGAGGAACTAACAAAAGGAAATTAAATATACCAAACCACTCAAAACCAAATAGCACCAGCTGCTGTCAACATAGGAATAAGCTCGCCAGTGATATGAATAGCTATGAGCCGATTCAAACCCCCAACCAATTTTCCCACAATAAATACCACTGGAAACAATGGTGCAACCAAAGTATTATCATCTTTACTAAGAATTCTTCCGAGATTATGGATTAATGTCATCCTCGCTACAAACACTTCACTAACTTCATATATTGTTGGATAAACTTTTAATCCTTCCAACAATCTCTGAGCAACATAACTCATGTAACAAGCTCTTTTGCCTACAATCACCACCATACTTCCCTTTACAATTGATATCAAACCTTCTTCTTTGATTACTGCCATCAAAAATTGCTCCATCACTATCTTTCTCTATTAAAGAGTCTCAAATGTAACATAGGTGGTTGTTCCCACCTTATTCATTATATAGTATAATATTATATATATATATATATATAAAGTAAATTATTTAAATATCATTAATACATATTAATATTATCAATATGTTATGCCCTTCACTCATAAAATTACTTCAAATACATAAAAGAATAACATTAACAAATATTTGCGTATGTAAATACAATTAAATAATAATAATATGAAAACAAATAACCAAAATATATCCCAAAAAAAATATTTATGTTCTTAAGATAGTATAAAAATATATGGAAATAAATTTAACGATATTTCAAACCCTATTAAAGAGTCTTAAATGTAACATACAACTATGTCAAGTATAGAAAATAATAAACGTAACCAAATTCCCAATGTAAAAGGCAGTTAAAAAAATTAAATATACTCAAATGATTTTTTGAAAATCTTAGAAAAAAACCACTAATTCTGCTTTTGTTTTTACCCTGATACAAACCACGTCTACTCTCTCTCTCTCTCTCTCTTCATTTATTCAAGTCACTGTTAAGAGATACAAATCAAACAAAAAGAATCTAAACCTAGCCCCTAATTTCTCCCTAAAAAATTAATGTCGCATTTAAACAAAAGATATGATTCAAATAATTCAAAATAGAAAAACAAATCCTAGGCCTAAAACTATATATATATATTCCGCTATAATAATATTATCCCATTCATATATTCTACCGCTTTCATCCGCATCCAAATAAAAAAGAAATGATTTAAACATTTTTAAATAAAGAAAAAAACCCTATCAAGAGACACAAATCAAACTAAGAAAATCCTAACCTCGGGCCTTAAGTTCTTCCTAAATAATTAATGTCCGTTTGACATGGACATAAAGTGACACATGTTTTTTAAAATTATGTGTGCAGAGATATCTTTGCCGCGAACCTGATGGTGGGCGGGTTCGTGATATGGAGGATAGTCGGATGGAGACTATCCGTCAATGGCAATGCCCAATTTTCTAGATTGCTTTCCTTAAAACAGTCCTTACTAAAAAAAATTATGTTATAATTTATTCATGTATAAATAAATTTTTAGTAAATATGTCTTATCTTTCAAAAAATGTAAGTTATCAACAAATAAAATATTTATTACATTTTGAGAAATTCTATTTGTTTTGAAAAAATTATTTAATCTACGAAAAATATTTGTTTTGAAAAATAATTTAATCTATGAAAAATATAAAAATTATGAATAAATAAAATAATATAAAAATATAAATTGCATGTATATATATATATCATTCTTTATATTCCAGTTTTTTTAGTTGAAATATACTATATCACCATGTAATTGTTGTCTAATAATTCAACAAGCCGCATTTAAAAAACAAATTCTATTAAAAAATTATTAATCAAAGTTCATGAAATTAATACTTTCCAAGCAATATATATATATATTCCCTCTTTTATACTAATTTTCCCCCAAATTATTAATTTTTTCTCTCATCATTACATTACACATTATCACTAATAACAACCATCTAATGGAAAAAAAAACCTGATTTTATAAACATTTAACAAAGTAATTATTTTTTTATATATTAAACTATTTTCAAAACTAATCCAAATCTTTTCTTCTTTTAAGAATACCCAAATATTTATTTATTTTTATATTACAAAATCTACAAATCTAAACCAAAGCATACCCATTAAAAAAGAGTTGAGAAATTTCCAAGAACATTATGTGATGGTCAGATGTTTAAGTTACATAGAAAATATTTTCTTTAACAAAACCAAACCTATACCTTCAACGTTCCATCAATTTATGTTTTTAGTGGTTTTCTTTGATATGGTTTTTAATGACTTCATAAATTTAAGAAATAATAATATAAAAATTTTGATAATTAAAAATCAACCCACTCTTTCAATAGAATCAATTAAAGAAACTTGAGGAAAAAAAATTGATTAATAGAATATGATTAGTCATTTCTTGGGATATATTGTCATCAATTGTTTCTTTGTTATTTTTGAAAGGTTTTTTCTAAAAAATAGTGTATTATTATTTATGGTCATTGTTTTTCCAATAACATCTAATAACAACTTTATATATCTGCTATATAAAATCTGATTAATTTGTTTTTTATGTTAAAAATCTAATATTTTATCATTAAATCATCAATATCAATTATATGTCTAAAATATAGTATTAATGCCACAATTAAAAGCGTGCCGATCAAACACATCGGTTCTTAAAAAATTCCCCTCCAAAACATATAAAAAACCACTAATAATATTAAAGATTAAATAACTATAATAAACATATATATATATAATAAACTATTTAAGTTGAAAATACAAATAGATTATATTTTTATGATAAATTAAACTTAAAAATTTAATAATGATAAAAAATTTATTGAATTTATTAAATTAATATTCTTAAACAAACTATTTAAATATAAAAATTAATATTATTTATCATATATCATATATGTCTAATTATAATCGAAAAAAACTTTTACAAAAATATCATATTTTTATATTAATTAAAATCTTTCATATATATATATATATATATATATTACAGTAACTAACATAAATCTTATATTATTTTCTATAAGTTCATTAATCCAAAGAATCAATGAGATTAATAATTTTTAAAAATAACTTTTTAAAATATAAATATGTATTAATTTATGTTACAATTAATTAAAAGCTTATTAATAAAGAGCGAAAAAACATTAAAAAAATAACTCTTATAAGATAAAAACAAATACAAAAAAATTTCAGACATTACAATTACTTAGAAACCAGTAACAATATAGCGCATGAATACATATACATATCTATATATTAGATATTTTCTAAAGCAACATAATTAAGAGATTTCTGATTGTTACATCAATAGAATATTAAAACAATTCTCCTTTTAAAACTTCATTACATATCACACTAATTCAAGAAAAAAGAAAAACCTAAACACTATAAATATTACATAAGATCTGAAAGCAAATTAAATTCATATTTCTATCTACAACCTTGATCGCAAAAACTCTCTCACAAATTCATCTTCATCTAACCATCCATTATAAATAACATCATTAGCCTTTCAACCACATAATTCGTTGTCACACTCCCATGTTTTTTTTTCCATCCATTTACCTTCTGCACTCCATATTACATCTCTAAAAAAAATTTCTACATCATATCGGCAATTGTTTATTATATAATTACCTGATCTTTTGCTCTCTATTACTTTTGAAACTTTATCTACTTTTTCATTAGCAACAAAATTCAACATTGTCATACCAGAATTACGTGTTATCTCATCTTTGTACAAAATAATCCCTGTTGTGTAGCGTGCAAGCAAATAACCTTTAGAAGCTACATTTTGTAAATATTGGATGTGTGAGTACATTTTAAACTCTATACTTTCTATCTGCAAAACTGTGAGCCCCACCCCTTAATCAAATCCTAGCCATTGCTTTTATCTCTTAATCCTAGCCGTTGGTTTTACTTTCAATCTTAGCCATTGATTTTGTTTTTGTTTAGTTTCAAAACCCTAGCCGTCTCTTCAGTTTTTTCGGTTTTAGATCATAGGAAAAGAGAGAGAGAGAGAGAGAGAGAGAGAGAGAGAGAGAGAGAGAGAGAGAGACTTGCCTCGTCTCTTTCTCTTCCTTTTTGCGGGTGGTGTCGGCGACGAGGACGGGAGAAGAGTCTCATCGTCACGGTTTTCATTTCACTGTTATTGTTGAGGTAAGGTTCTGAGTTTTTGTTATTGCTCTTTCTTATGCTTGTCTGTGACATGTTACTAGTTAGGGTTAGGGTTTGGTGAGAATTGATTTGATTTTAGTTTGAGGATAAAATTCAGAAAGTCCCTGTTAGCACAGTAGAGATCTATAATTTATTTCGAAGATCTAGAGATGGAATTTGGAAGAGATAAGAATAGAAAAATTGTAGATCGAGATCTTGTTTAGCTTACTACGAAATTTCAGAATTTTTGGAGTAGTATCCTGCAAATTATAAATTTTTAGACGCAGGTGACGCGGACAGGATTTCTGTTCATCCCTTGAACAGTTTTTGATTATTTTCGTAATTGTAAGTTCTGTTTTAGATTTATATTTATATAAGAAAGTTATATAGGACGATGTTATATTTGACTCTGCAAAATTTCAGAATTTTTAGCCATGTAAATTGTGAGATGTGAGCAGATTTCTATAGGTGTGCTCAATACTATTTCTGCAGAGAATATTACGATTGCTTAGACAATTTTATGGTCTTGTATATGGAATTTGGAGAAACGTAATATAACAAAGTTATATAGTTTGATGTTACCTAATTACCTAAAAAATTTAAGATTTTATGCATCTGTAGTTTGTGAGATATAGCCCTATTGGTATAAGTGTCTCAGATGATATTTCGTGCATAGCCCTCAAGAATTATGATCATTTTTTTGATAATCATGAAGATTGAATTGGATAAGGTAAAAAAATAGGAAAGTTGTTCATTTCTGAGTTATCTTATTGTCGGGAAGATTGTATTACTTTTTGAAGTTATATGTTGTGAGATATTTTTTTATTGCAATAGGCATGTCTCGAAACTGCTGGTTTACATAAGTATGATTTTTTTAATACTCGGTGGCTTAAATTATGTAGGTCTCAAATCATTGTGAGGTTTGGATATGTTTTTAGATGAAGATGCCTAGTTTTTCTCATAAGTTTGAAATTTTTTTGATTTGTGTTAGAATTTGCAAAAGCTACGCTGATTTTTAATCTTAAGGTTTGTAGGTGAGTTGGTTATTGGTCTTGACCTTGGTAATTTTGTTAGGTTTGATTTGTTTTTGCATTCGTGTGAATTTTAGAATTTGTTTACTTGTAATTTTGATGGGTTATTCCCAAATTAGGACTTCCTGAGAAATACTCGATTGGTGTAAGAATTCAAAAATATGGTTGTTAATCAAGTAAGTATCCCTACATATAA
Organism: Dioscorea cayenensis subsp. rotundata; assembly: GCF_009730915.1. Classification (NCBI taxonomy): domain Eukaryota; kingdom Viridiplantae; phylum Streptophyta; class Magnoliopsida; order Dioscoreales; family Dioscoreaceae; genus Dioscorea; species Dioscorea cayenensis. The sequence continues at coordinate 2,886,581 of NC_052480.1, read as the reverse complement.
ATCCTATTATATGTATATACTTGAAAATTAGTTTTCTGAACATCTGAAAATTTTTGAAAGAAAAATTATGATTATGATATTTATGTATTTATTTATCATTATTTTTGAATTATTTTAAATTGTATGAAACTTTTGAGTTGTATTATTATCTTTTATTATCTGCTCATGTTTGGATTCCATTAACTCGGATTATTTTGATATGACAAAAAAATGGGATCATGTGATCGCAAAATTACTTGTACTTTTGCTCGTTTATGAATTTTTGTTAGTTTATCGTTTTGTGAACATGAAAAGTATTTTTGACATAAAGTACTCATAGTCCCCAAACTAACTTTGCAATAACCTCGTCACTCGGGGTTAAACACCTCATGCCGTGTCGACATGTACTTTTATATAGAAACTATAGTTTCCCACCGCTTGCCGCCGGTGAAAAATAACGGCCTTTGATAAACTCTGGGCTCGGGTCACCGAGGGTAAAACTTATGAGTTCTGATATTTCTGCCTCGGGTCACCGAGGGTAAATATATGAGTTTTGTTATTTTGCTTTGGCAATAGTTGTTTGGGGGGCCTATATGCTTGGTTTTGACATCTGTGTTTATTTGAAATAAATTTGATTTCTGATTTTTGATTTTTATAATTTATGATTTTTTGTAAATGATCCCTATAATTTTTTTAGTGGGTGCCATCGAGCTGCCAAGCTCATAATCAGTAGTTAATCGTGTTTTTGAGGCCTTGTATGCCTATTTGGTTTCGGCCTTCTAGGTGTACGGCCGTTTGTCGGCGTCCCTGGTCCATAGAGCTGGGTTCGGGGCGTGACAAAAACAATTTAAAGAACAATTCAATATTAATACTATAATATATCTAAGATTACAAAATATTGAAAAAATAAATTTTTAACCAAGCCAAGTTTCAAACAAGCTTCTATATTTCCACTTGATGCACAATTTTGAAGAAACATAATATATTCTTCTATGCGAAGAAACCATAAATTATCTATTTGCATCAACTGACCAACTCTTCGACTTTTAGAAACTTCATAAAAACTCTTACAAAAAAACTTATTTCATTACTATTGAATTATTTATTTTTAAAAAATTCCTGTGAATTAATACAATTACCATGAACGCAAAATTTGGAGATCATGGAGAGAGTTACAAGATCTTGAAACTATGTATCTAAGGATTTCTTCAAGTGTATGTTGAGGAACTTTCCTTAAAAAGTAGCTGCAAGATTGATCTGCCATTCTAAGGAAAAACAATAATAATAAAAAATCACATACTTTAAAAAAAAACAAAGGAAAAGCTAAGGTAAAAAATATAAGGAAATACATAAAAAATAAATAAATAAATAAAATCCTAAATTATGAAAAGAAAGCTTACTAAAAAATAACGAGAATAAAGCTTGGCCCAACAATGAAGATTTCCAATCAAAATTTCTTTGAATCCTGTCTAAAAACCAAATCATTGACAATTGTAATAAAATAATAATAATAATAATAATAGCCAATATTTGTTTCTATTAAAAAATTAAAAATAATTAATTTTGTCAACCCATGTCATTCATTATATAATAGAGTAAAAAAAATTTAAATTTTTTTTAAAACATTTATAAAAACATTTTTTATAAATAAATAATTTTTGCTAAAAAAGCATAAATGTTATCTAGAAAACAATGTAAAATTTTTAAAATTAGTAAAAAACAATTTTATTTTGTTAATATTGATATATTCTCTTAACAAAATATTTCCAGCCTATATCAAATCATTATTAACATGAGTATGTAAAAAAAAAACTTGCGATATAAATACTATATTAATTTTTTCTTTTAATTTGTTTCTATTATAAGAAAGTTGAGAAGTGAAAATTGAGTTGAAGTACTTCACACCCTCAATCTATGACAAAAATATTGGCAGCCTTTACTTCTTCAACCTTGCAAACTCTCTTCCGAGTAAACTCCATTATTGTATAGAGGACTATAATTTAATTCCAACAAGCAAAGAAGACTAAAAAATTGATGATTTGAAAAGAGTACTTTACTTACCTATTTGCACCATAACCTAATAGATGTTATGAAAACAAAGAAGTGTGTATGTTAGGAATGAAGCATTGATAGTTGGGAAAGATATGGATATAAAAAAGAAGAGGAAAAAAAAACTTGCTAACAATGGCAGTGGAAGCAAGAAGGTGATGATGTCCTTTAATGCCATCCATTATAAATTAAAGATTTTATAAGATTTTGTGTGCATGACCATTATTCTCTATAAAACTATTCAAACTAAAGGTAGTTTAATTGTTTCCGTAATTTTTATATCTTTATATCTTTTAAAACAATAACTTTTTGAAAAAAAATTACTAATTGTCTTTGTATTTGAAAAAAAAAAAATTCCTATATTTAAAATAGTTTCATGACTGAAAGGAACAAATAAAAAATAATACATCGGAAACATCAATTTATACTAATGATGTATTATAAATTATATATATATATATATATAGATAAAATGTTATACTATATAATGAATAAGTTGTGGATAGTAGGTTATGCTACATTTCAAAGAATACCTTGTCAAGAAATTATAAACACCTATATTTCTTTAATATTATTTAAAATATTTATTTTTATTATATATATATATATATAAATATATTTATTTTTAAATTTGGAATAGATAAGTGACATTGCATATTAGTAAAAGAAATTTTACACGCATCACCAAGCATTCAAACTTAAAAGATCGTTTATCAAACTCCCTTGATTTAGAAACCCTTTTTTCAATAAACAAACATGTCAAATTGTCAAATATACAACATAACATTCCCTAACACCAACAACTCATGATTTCAAAAGCGTAAAAGAACAATTTGTTTTCAAATAATAAAATACAAAAACCATAACCTTTGCCATGACCTCCAAGACTTTCATTTCTCTTCAAAAGAATGAGTTGTTTTTCCTTAACTATTTTAAGCCATCTTTTTCAGCGTCTAGCAAAAGGATTTGCTTTTCTTATTTAATTTTCATTATTGCAATCCTTTCATTTTAAATGTAAGTGATTAAAAAAATTATATAAATAAAAAAAACGTATATTTATTAATGTTCTAAATGCAAAAATGCATTAATTAATTAAAAATAATAAAAAACAAATATGATGGAAGACCTTTTTTATTGATATAATTTATACTATCTTTGCAACTTTTTAATGATATATTCAACCTGCAGTGTTAGCGCGTGTATTTAATCTAGTAACTATATATTAAAGTTATCCCCAACTAATAGCAGTGCCTTCCAGCTTTCTCCATAGGACATTTGACAAATTTTCATTCGTTTGGACTTTTCATTATAACGCTAAGCTTGATTAGATGATTTTATTAACTTAATCTTAATTAAATAATTACAAGAAACACATATCATATTATTGGAGAGAAACACAAAATATTCAAAAGATTCTTATTGGTTTTTATTTTTTTTAATTGAGTGGGTCCCACACCAACCTACCATCCTCTCTCAATACATATATGATACATGATATTAATATATATATATATATATACATATATATAAGAAAACATCAGCTATGTACGTTCGTAGAACGTTCATAGGTAAGAATAGTGCTAAACATGATGCAACGTTTGTAGATTTCAAATCTACGAACGTGCATAGATGATTTATTCTATATATATATAACATTATATTATATACTTATCTTTTTAAAAAAAATTATTTGTTTTTTATTGTTTTACATACATATGTAAATATAGGCATGATTTTGTCTATTTTAATTTTTTTTTTCATTTTTCCTATTATTGTTCATATATATATATATATATATACACACACACACATGATTTTTTCGTATTTTAATTGTAAAAGAATAAAATAAATAAATATATCTATTGTGTTTTTATGTTAATTTTTTTATTGTTTTTCATATAACTAAATATGATTATTTGTTTTTATTATTTGTATATTATATTATTTGTTATTATTTGATTAAATTTATCTGATAATATTAGTGTTTGGTTGATTTTTCATATTTTTTAAGTGATTTTTTTTTTTTACAATTTATTTTTTATAATTCGCATCATTAGATGAAGCCCATAGCATAAGCACCGATATCTATGCTGGTATACATAATATTAATCTTAGTGATTTTATTTTTTTAAAATTTGTTTGGTTTTGATTGGCATTTTTTAATGAGTTCCACACCAACTCTTTCTCTCTCAATACAAATAATAGTTTTTCCTTTCTTTTTTTTAAAAATTTCTTTTAAACAATAAAATATATAGATTTATTGTTTAATTGTCTTTTATTTTTTGAAAATTTGTTTGGTTTTGATTGGCATTTTTTAATGAGTTTCACACCAACTCTTTCCTCTCTCAATACAAATAATAGTTTTTCCTTTCTTTTTTTAAAAATTTCTTTTAAACAATAAAATATATAGATTTATTGTTTAATTGTCTCTCTCTATATGTATTGGGTACAAATATATATATATAATTTTATTTTGTTTATTTTTATTTGGTTTTATTTTTCTCTCTCTCTCTCTCTCTCTATATATATATATATATGGTATTTGTTTGTTTTTTTTTTATTTATATACCACCTAACTGCCTTCTATGGTGTATATATATAAACAAACACACAAACTACCTAAATGCCTCTTATGGCGCCATTGGCTTGATTTTAATTGACCTATATTTTATTTATTTATTTATTTTGAGTTAAGTGGATCACACACCACTCATCTTCCTTTTCCTCTGAATACAGTACACTATATTATATGCTTACTACTAATAATATTATTATTTGCTTTTATTTTTTCTTAATTTTGATTTAATTTTTTATTGTTTTTTGGACATATATATTTTGACATAAACATGATTTTGTATATTTTAATTTTTTATTAGATATATTGTATTTTTATTTTAAATTTGTTTTCATTGTTTTTCTTCTATATATGATTATTATTATTATTATTATTATTATATTATTATTATTATTATTATTTGTATTTTTTATTTAATTTATCTAATAATATTGGTGTTTGGTTTTTCTTTTGTATTTTTTTGCTAAGTGTTGTTTTTTTAAAACAATGATATGTATTATTAGATGAACCCGTAACGCAAGCATGGGCATCTACAGGGACGGAACCAAGACTTGATTGGAGGAGGGGGGGCGCTGAAGCCTAAAGGCAAAACAAAAAAATTAAAAGAAAAAATAATCCAACAAAATAATTATTTTAAATGAAAAATAATGTACTAATATAACCAAAATTTGAATACACATATTAAAAAAATATATAAAGTATAATTTAAAATTTTGTTATTACCGATAGTAAATATATGAGAATTCCAAAAATTCAACTAATAAGAATACATCTCAAGTTTGTATTTTTTTTTTTAAATATGGTAAAATTGATCCTTCTCACTACAAACAACCAAACTATTGTTTATAAAAAAACTTTTGTTGCTTCACTTTAGCATATATAGTACAAACTTGGGTGGGTCAAGAGATCACATACCTTATGGATAAACCCACTAACCACTCAAGCACACTCACATTTCACACTTTTGTATGTTCAAATATTGTATTTTACATGAAATTAAGTATAGAAAATTCAAAAACCATCAAATATTATATTGCCTAAAAAGTATTCTCTCGGGCGCCACGGGGGGCTTCAACCCTATACTAGTTAGTATTTATTCAATGGAGTCAACACCTAGAGATTTGAGAATAAATTAATAGGGAGAGATTTAACCACTAAATACATATATATATATATATATATACGTGTTAGTTTCTGCCGATGCGGTTTGTGGTTTAGAAAACACTCAAACACTCATAGAAAGCTCACACAAACCAAGCGAGAAGGAGACACACATGATTGGTAAACCTAGTTCGGCGTCCACTCGTCTACGTCCGGGGGGCCAAGCTCGGAGATAAACAATCCACTAAAAGAGTACAAACACTTGCCACTCACTCTCCCAACAATAAAGATCACTACCTTCTCTAGATTATCTAGTGCTCGCACACTCTCCTCCACAAGAGACACATACAATCTCAGAGCAAGGTAGCTTATATAGACGCCTAAACGTCCCAAATATAGCACATACCCCTTTTAGAATCTCCTTGGCTACTAATTTAAAAACCTTCCAAAATTAGCTGTTGCAACTCCTGTTGTAACATGAATTGCAACATGGACCTGACTGCTGACTTGACTAAGTTTTGGTTACGTTGCAAACGACCTGAAGACCCATCAACCTCCCGGTCATGCTTAGTCCGAGTCAGTACAGCTTGATCTCCTGATCCCGACTATTGGCAACTAGCCTACCTCCTCAGTTTCTCTTCATGCAGTCCCCTCGCAAGGGGCGCACGTCCTTTGTGCGTCTTCATAAAACTTACCAAACTTGATCTTCAATTCACCCAAGTTTGCCCTTCAAATCTTCCAAGAACAGATCTTCAATCAATCATCTCTATTATGCCAACAATAGGTATGTCTTCAAATCTTGCCTTAATAGTCTTCAGTCATACCATTGATAGGTATTTCTTCAATTAAGCTTCACTCATATTTAGTCTTCAATCAAATCACCTAAATATGGTCTTGATATGATTTTGTTTTCAAGTTGTAACACATTACCAAAAATAACTTCTCCAAGATCTTCAAGATATTTTTCTCCAAGACAAAACTCCTTGACATGTTATTATTTATGCCACGTCAGAAAGATTGCCGCGTCATCTTGATTCGGTGTCAAATCATACCAATAATAGTGCAGTTGCACTAACAATATGTATTACTGTGAATGAGAGATTGCATACAAAAATTATTATAAAAACCAATAATACATATATCTTTCAATAATAAAAAAAAAACTATTTGCTTTAATTTAAATGTGCACTTACCCCATTCTTTTTTTTATACAAATATCTTTGTTTACATAATTTGATTTCCTGTCGATTTCATCTGCTACAATACAAAATTTGATTTCCTATCAATTTCATCTGCTACAACACAACACACATGGGCCCGAACGTCTATTCTCATTGATATATATATATATATATATATAGATATGTATATATATAATATAATTTTTCATTATAAACTTCTATATTGATAATAAATGAGAGGCTGAACTTAAAAAGTAATCATTGAAACCCACAACGTAAGCGCGGTACTTCATACTAGTATTTATTTAATTCTAAAACAATTAATTTTATTTCCGTTGAACCTTCTGGGTGAGAGTTGTCACGTTAGATCTTGTTAATATTTTATCAATGACACTTCATATTGAAGGATAATGAGCAGCTTGGTCCTTATTTTTATATTTTACATGTGTCAAGTTTGTGTGGTCCACAAATTGATTTCAAGATAGACAAAAAAAAAAATGTGGTTCATGTATTGTGGCATCTTGTACGCCGTGACAGACAAAAAAATTATATTTTTGTAGTGGTTTTAGACACTTGATTGTAGCAGTTCAATACTATTTCATATAATTCTAATTATCCTATTATAGGACCAAAAAGCTACTCATACGTCCAAGTGTCACTGGCAAATCATTAGTAAAATTTTTACCATAATTTTCAGTAAAAGAGTAATTTGGCTACCCATTTCTTGTTATTGTTTGTTGGCACTTTTCTATAAATTAAATATGTTTTGCGCTATTTTTTCTCATTCCAAATGATTGAAGACTTTTTGTTAACCATTAAAAACGTGTAAAAACAACCACCTTCAAAGGGTATAATACCCATTTCTTATTTCTTTTCTTTTTTATTCTACTAAATATAAAAAAATTTCTTTCCAAAAAATAATTCATATTGTTATAAACAAACAAAAAAAACTGGCAAATGTCATTTTCTTCATTAAAATAGTGTTTATGTAGAAGGCTTTTGAGTTACTGAATTTTTAGAAATTTAGTGCTTGGTTCATAAGATTTTAAAAACCCATATAACTCATATTATATCTAATGAGAGATTTGGTTTTATAACCAAATTGACCATAAAACCAATTTTTTTGTTTTTAGACTTCTTCACATACATAACTTGTGATATATATATACGATCAATTAAAGGAAACAAGTATTGTCAAACATTCATGGATATCTTTATTGAGTAAAAAAATTATAAAATCTAAAAATAAATTTAAAATTATTTTAATAACTAATTTAATAATAAAGTCAATAGTTAAAATGATAAATACAATAATTAAAATTATTAAATAACATGCTAAAAATTGTATGAAAAATTCATAAATATTTTTTTAATAATTAAATTCAAATAGGGTTTTTTTGTCATTTTTATTTTCTACATCGTCGTTGAGGACATAGAAGGACCCCACACTATACAAGAAACATGACCCCGGAATCATTACTATTGGACCATATTGCTGTATGAAGATAACCTCAATTCTTTTTACAACGACACATCCTTGATCCAACAAACTAGTAGAAAAACTTTTGTCTTTTACGGTTTATTTTTTTTCAAGTCAATTTACACTTTATTGTCAAGCTAATAATAATAATAATAATAATAATAATAATAATAATAATAATAGAATTGGACGAGGACCATTTTAATGTTTTCGCTTTTTGGGTCCTTCCTATTCCAAAATCCAAATAGAAGAAGTCTTTTGTTTTTATATCTTATAAATTATATATTTAGGGGGCGTTTGGTTCACAGTAATATTGAAAGATTACCACGTATTACGTGGTAATTTAAAAATATTACTATGTTTGACATTACACTGGTGATAATCTGGATGATAATATCACATTACCAACTTATAAAATATTATCGGATTAATGTTTTTATAGGTCACTGAGTTTTGAACTTATTTCTTTCTAGTTACCAAGTTTTAATTTGTATCGTAATGGTTACTCAAGTTTGATTTCATTTCACTGGGAGGTTACTCGCGAGTGACCATATCCATGCTGCTGGCGTGGATGCTGGAAAAAACATAGTCAGTTTAACTCACCACGTCCTCAGTTTGAGATGGAGTCTCCACGTCAGTCGGTTTGTCCACGTTAATAGACTTGTTTATGTCAGCAGAGATGATAACTGTTTTGATACTAAATGAAAACTTAGTGACCGAAATGAAATAATAAAATATATTTTCATGACAAATTTAAGTGTGCCATATTATTGAATAACTTATGTTATTTCATTTCGGTCACTAATAGAGAGGTGGTAGAAACGAGAAAGTAAAGAGGGAAAATCGAGAGGTGTAGATAAATAAAATAGTCAATTAAAAAAAGTATGGCCTCATTGGTTACATATGAAACCATAAGGCAAGTTAAGTGACTTTGAAACTATATACGACCTGTACCTTTAAGTCCTTTAGCATGTTGAATGATATCAATAAAAGCATTTGCAAAAGTCAAAGCCCTTTTAATACCCTTTCAAAATTTATTGTGATCATTGGGTCATTTTCTCTATTTTATTTTGTTGCATAAGATATAAAAATATGTCCATTTTGATTTTTCATGATATATAAATTAAAGTAAAAAAAATTAACATATTAAAAAAATGTATTTTTAAATATAAAAAGTAATTCGAATAATATAGATCTTTGGATGGAGAATGTGAGGGGAATAAAATATCATGATGGTGGTGTATGTTACCAATAAAAATAACTTTTTTAAAGACATATCTTTACACATGCATTTTTAGATAAACTTTTGTATGCATAAATAAAATAATAAAGAAAACCTTCTCCTTGGTGTTGTTCCCAAGATGATATATATATATATATAGAGGAATGCATCCTCTGCCAACGTTCACAGATTCGTAATCTGTGAACGTTGATATGAGCCGTTGGATTTCAATCCAACGGATGCACACCGTTCTATAAACAGTAACACTGTGCACTATTCATAAGCACAGTAAAAAGTGGGATACACAGTGTTTTAATCTGAACCATCCAATCAATCTCAGCACAGTAACTGAATCAATCACAGTCGTCCAACCCTATTAAAGTTACTGTACATCATCTGCGGACGCTCTACGAACGTCCGCAGATGATGTTTAGCCATATATATATACTTACCCTTAATTCTATCCCCTAAAAAATTTCCTTTTTGAACTCTCATTTTGGAGGGTCATTTGGCGATTTGTAATAGATGAAATATATAATACTAATAATTTGAAAGACCAGCCATCAATTAATAGCACCCACCTAACACATTGTTAGCTATTTCAATCAATAAATTCATAACACCTACCTAACCCCACCTGACCCATTGTTAGCTCTTTCAATCAATAGCACGTCAAGCCCTATGCCACCATCTCCCGCTTCAACTCCAAAGACCACGAGATCTCCACCTCCCTTGGCAGCAAAGACAAGGGCATGAGCTTCGCTAGCATGCTAAAGCCTACGCCGCCACCATCGCCCACTGCGCCTCCAAAGATAACATGATCTCCATGACGATTATGAAGGGATCAAAGAAGGGTAAGGAAAGACTTTTGGGATCAGATAAAACCGATTAGAAGTCCTCTCTGAATACACAGTCTTAGATGTTTGTGGATCTAGGATTACTTGATTTCTATTCATGTTTCCTTTATGATCTTCAATTTGTTTGATTTATGATGTTGGGCTTTAATATCTCATTCTTCTTATAATTCATATATCTTAGGATTATTTCAATAGTTTTAAATTGATGCTTTTAGTTATTATTTGTTGAAGATTGTGAATTTTTGTTCTTAATATGCTTTTTTTGTTTATGATTAAAGAAAATAAATGCAATTGTTTTCAAAGTTTTGCATGTTCATCTTTTTACATAAGGTTTCTTTCTTTGTTTGGTTGAATTTCACAATAGAATGATTAATGATTGATTTCATTATTTTTAGGTTTTTTTCAGAGAAAGTAGAAGAGGTTACATTTCATGGTGAAGCCCTTTGTTTAAGCATGAATTATTGATTGACATAGCTTAATTTCACAAAAGGGAGCACATTAATAGTACCATATTTTGTGTCTCCTACCAAGGATAGACCAAGTCATATGTCTATGATTTCTACTAAAAACAATATTCCTTCCAAGCCTACTAATCCACCGATTGAAACCCCATTTGCAAGCAATAATAATGTTGTTGAGAGCACCTATATTGATGATAGTAGGTATCCAAGTTTTGATTTTGGCACTCTATTATTATTATTATTATTATTATTATTATTATTATTATTGTTATTATTATTATTTTTTGTTTATTGCTTCCATGTTTTGACATCCAAACTTTTAGTATATAGAGGAAGATTATTTCATCAGACTTAGTGTCATACCCACCCCTTTGATCGAAGTGAATGTGGCACCTCATTAGTTAAAACTCCATTTTAACCACAACCAAACACCACTACAAAACAAAACCAAACTTACAGAACATGATTGACAACTTTTATACAAATTACAAGTTCAAAAACAGGCATATAAGAAACATAAATACCCAAATATGCTGGTATAGCAGCTACAAGACCACAACACAAACAAATAGAAAGGAAGGAGACCCACTGCATCATTGATCTCCGCACTGCCTCTACTCCTATTGAGCTGCATCACCGACTCTTCTCTTCTGATGGTGAGCTTCCGTCCTACTCGCTATCGTGCAATTGTTGGTGCTCTTGTTTATTTGACCATTACTCGGTCTGATATTGCATATACTGTTCGTGTTCTTAGTTAGTTTGTGAGTGCTCCTCGCTCTACTCATTACGCTGCCCTCTTATGAGTTCTTCGTTATCTTCGTGGCACTATATCTCATTATTTACTTTTTTTTGTCACGTCTTCTCTTGAGTTGCACGCCTATTGTGATGCTAATTGGGCAAGTAATGCCTCTGATCAACGTTAACTATTGGTTTCTGCATTTTTCTTGGAGATTCCCTTATCTCTTGGAAAAGCAAGAAATAAATCTACTGTTGCTCTTTCTATTGCTGAGGTTGAATCTATTGTTGCTCTTTCTATTGCTGAGGTTGAGTATGGTGCTATGTCCACTACTGCTAAGGAAGTTCTTTGGTTGCATCAGATTTTGATGGACTTTGGTGTCTCTATCTCTGTCCTCATTCCTATATACTATGATAACCAAAGTGCTATTAAAATTGCTGCCAACCATGTATTTCATGAACGTATGAAGCATCTTGAGATCGCTCTTCACTTTGTTCATCATCATTATCTTGCTGGCAGTATTCTTCTTCCTTATGTCGCCTTTACATAGCAGCTTGCTGATCTTTTCACTAAGGTACATACTTTCTCTCGGTTTCAGTTTCTAGTTGACAAACTTTTGGTTTATGACCCATCGTGAGTTTGAGGGGCGTGCTAGAGTATATACACTGTGTACATATACTGTGTACTTATATATATATATACACCCTTGAGTATACATACTTATGTATACACCTTTCTTGTATATATATGGACTAGCTTTACTCTAATGAACACGCATTCTTTTCTCTCATAATTTGTCTATCACCACTAATTCATTAAAGAAGAGAACTTTCAAGTTATTTATTTGATATATTATGACACAATTAAAAATAATTTATAATTTAAAAATAATATTTAAATATTTTTTTATTAACTCAATGTTGACCTAAATGATCAAACGGTTGAACCAATTAACCGAGACCTGAAAGTTAGACCAACTTAATGCCTAAGCGGAGTCTGATAACTATGATTTCAACCCTTTAAAAGTAAAATATATTATAGACATTTAATTATTTAATAATATCGGTTCAATTTAAAGTTTATATATGAATAACTTTACAAATAACATAATATAAAATTTAAATCACGTTGAATATAATTTTGTTTCTTTTTTTCAAAAAGTGGATAGATTGAAATAAAAGATTGAGTATAAACTAGAGATAAGGGACCACAAGAGTCGAGAATTACAAGAGCTCTATGAGTAGATGACAAAGAGAAATAAAAAATAGACAATACCGAGGAAATATATAAACACTCCTATGAAATACAAATGCATCCCAAATCTAAAACCGGTGAATATTATAAATGAAACATTATTCTTGTTTTATCATGTTTTATTCTACGAAAATTAAACATAAACCATTTAGTAATTCTACTATATTTGTAGCATATCATATCAAACGTCTATAGTTCATTTTTTTTTTCATATTTACGTTTTGATATAATTACTCCATCATGTCCCATTCATCCCAAGTGAAGGCTTTTTTTTTAATATACACAAATTAATACAACAAGAAAAGAGTTTATAACTCAACGGTATTTAACATACTATAAAAGATATTTAGTGTGAAGGTTTTAAGAGCTTTGAGTTCAAATTTCATTGAATATAATAATGGTAATGGAACCCCCAATTGTGAGTGTGAGTTTGAAATCCAAATTTTATATAATCGGGTGAAGGCATAAAACTGAAGGATTAATTCTAAATTCGTGTGCATGTTTTCAACTATATTGCCTTTATTGAGGAAAAAAAACCCTTGACTTCCATTTTTATTATAATATGTTTTTTTTATACAACTGCATTGGGTGTCATATTTAAACATTTATTTATGTTGTAGTTACATGTCCTTCTGTCAAAATTACTAATATCACATTTCCCGCTCCATACAGGAACAAGACAAAATTTTCACCTCAAAATGAAGATCTTACCATACATGTTCTGGAGTTTCAAGTCTAGAGTTAGAAAACTCTAGAATTGGGTGAAAACTTATATTGTCTGTCGGATCAAATAAATCTCACCCCAAAATATCTAGAGTATCAAATAAAGAGGCTAAGGGCTATAAATTGATTTAAAAGTGTCCTTATTTGAAAACCAACCAAGACTTGAATTCTTAAAGCAATAAAGCATTCTTGTTTTCAAGTTCCTTTTTTTATCTTTATAAGTTTGTTGTCAAGCTTTGCATACTTTCTTTAAATTCACGCATTTTCACAAACACATTTGAGTGAATGATCGGCTTCATATCAAGAACCATCGCTCCCTCTTTCCTTGCTGGATATCTTGTTTCTTGAAACTTTGGTTGCATCGAGTGGAAACCCTTCCAATCTGCGCATTTTTCACAAACAAATTGATCTGCTTCACAGTAAGAATCACATTTTTGTTGGATATTATGTTTCTTGAATCTTGGTCGTAATTGCAATGAGTGGAAACTGTTGGGGACTAGCGATGGGCTTAGGGACCAGTAGTCCCCACATCGCTCGTGGGAGGCAGCTTCCTCTAGTTGATATACTACCACCAACCCTTCCCCCATGAAGCGTGGTTATGGAGAAGTTAGGGTGGTGGATCACTGTCTTAACATGGTATCGGTAGCTATGGGCTAGGGATCTTGGGTCCCACATCCGGCTGTGGGCCAGTGGGGATGACTGCGAGTGGGCTTAGGAAGATAGTCCCGCATCGCGCGTGGGAGCGCTTCCTCCCAGGTTGATATCTACTACCAGCCCTTCCCGCATAGCTGCGGTTATGGAGAAGTTAGGGTGGTGGGTCCCTGTCTTAACAGAAACCATCTTTGTATTCACGAATTTTCGCAAGATCAGCTTCATAACAAACCATCTTTGAAAAAATCCTTGATTTTGATTGATGATTATTTGCTTTGAAGACATATATACTGTTCCGTTCCGTATGTGTTGTTTGTGAGCCATTACTCATTAGGGAAACTTTGTGATTCTTTTTTTGTCTTTTTCACATCTCTGAACTTCTTTATTCTAAAACTTAGAAAAGTATGTCTTTGTTTAACTGGAAAGATAGATCATTTTCTTTTTTACTTCTTTACTTTTTATTGTGTGATATATGGATTCATTTATCTTTTTTAGATATTAGACATTTCTATCAAGTATTTTCTTCCTTATGGCGGTGTTCAAGCATCTTATGTTCTTCGTTTTTTTATATGAAAAATTGTGGTATCTTATGAGCATTGTTTATTAATATTAATTTTCAATGTCCTGTTTCATCCCTGAGCTTTTTCGTCAATGATATAGAGCTGTAACAAAAAGCTGGAACTCTTGAATGAGAAGTCATAGTATTCCTGGGTGGTTAAAAAAATATTTTTGAAAAGAATTGTTGTTGCAAGTTGTTTGAAATTCAGTTTATGTTTGGAGTAATGGTTTAAGCATGGATTAGTCTTGTCTATATGGTTATAACACTTTCCATACTTCGCTTGTATTTGTTAATATATAGTTAATTATCAGATTTATACTTGCATGCTTCTCTTTTCCTTCACCTTGGCTAATCAGTCTGTTACATTGTGTTGATCTCATCCAGTCACCAAAACTGGGAAGAGAAGTGTGGAGACTCCAGTGAGGGGTTGGTTGCCTCAGGCATCAGGCAATCCATTGCTTGCTGAGTATGTCGCAAATCTCACTGTCCAGTCTGATTTTGGCCGTCCTGGCGCCATTGTCATCACAAACCTTCATAGCAAGGAGTTCTACCTGATGGAGATTGTGATTCATGGTTTCAGTGGGGGCCCTGTCATTTTTCTGTCAAATTCTTGGATCCATTCTCGCAGTGATAATCCTCAGAGCAGGATTCTCTTCAGCAATCAGGTTAGGAACTCTAATAATTGTTGGGCCATTGTATCTTTGTTGATATTATATGATCAATTTTGGTGCCAGCCAGTTTATCAGCCGTAAGTGGCATATTTAGAAGATAGAACATATTCAAATATCTCATGTAATATATATTTGTAAAAGAACTGCATCTAAATAAGATATAAACAACAATGGGTCTAAGAGCTTGTTACTGGTCTGTTCACAGTTCCACTCAGAGCAACTCTAGCATAGTGGAGTTTTGTTTCTCTTTGCCTAGAAGTTTTGCAACTTCAATATCAATAGAATCTACTCGGTATTTGTATTTCCTTGTCATTGGTTTTGTGATTGTATCAAACAGGCATACTTGCCATCTCAAACTCCCAATGGTCTTATGGACCTTTGACAAGAAGACCTGATTTGCCTTCGTGGTGATGGGCAAGGCGAGAGGAAAATGTTTGAAAGAGTCTATGACTATGCCACATAGAATGACTTGGGTAATCCTGACAAGGGTGAAGATCTTGCTAGGACAAATCTAGGAGGTAATCAGAAACCATATCCTAGGCGTTGTCGTACCGGCCGACCACCAGCTAAGTCAGGTATATTTCTCGAGAATGTATATGATGTTTCATTCTTCATGCTTTTATGTACCTTATGTAGAAGGAACAACTTCTGTAATCCCTTTGTGTTCTTCAAAATGAACTTCTTAATTATGATGCCCACTTTCAATTATAAAGATCCTATATCAAATCTGATTTGTGTTTATCTCTTGTTTCCTGTAACTCTTTAAGGATGTCTGATAAAGACGAGTATTCATTTGATTCTTTAGTTTTGCACAGATTTTTATTTGATCAAATCCTTCTATTTGTATTTAAAATTCTTTTCTAGTCAGTAGTAGCATATTTGCATTTGTGGTAATCAAAAGATGTTTTTTTTTAACCATTAAATTTCAGATGCTTTTGTTTGTACTCGGTGACCCTCTATCAAGCTTCAATTCAGAAAAGTAATATTTTTGATGTATGAATCTAAGTCTTATTAGTGCCATTGTGTTGAACTTCAATCAGATCCAACAGCAGAGGGTCGGATAGAGAGGCCTCATCCTATATATGTCCCTCGCGATGAGGCATTTGAGGAAGTCAAGCAGACCACATTTTCTTCTGGAGCTTTAAGAGCATTACTTCACAATCTGATACCAGCCCTAAAAGCTGCACTTTCTAGATCTGACAAACAATTCGAGTGCTTCTCTGACATCGACCAGCTATACAAAGTCGGGGTACTACTCCAACGTGATGAACCCAAAGCAACCACCAAGCTTTTACTCCCGTCAATACTGTCAAGTATCATGAATGTCGGTGAAAGATTTCTAAAATATGAGGTTCCATCTATCATATCAAGTAAGTCTTACAGCTACTTTCATATGAGCAAGAGCAAACCTCTTTATCACTGAGATGTTGTAGCATCAGTCTCCCATTTACTGAAGTTGTTAAATTCTCTCCTTGTTTTGTGTACTAAACTCGTCACATATATATTGGTGATATGTTGTCCACAGGGGACAATTTTTCTTGGTTACGGGACAATGAATTTGCCCGCCAGACTTTAGCTGGTGTAAACCCAGTTGATATTGAAAGACTGAGGGTATGGTGTAAATTGACGTCATGAATAAATGTTTGATATAATCTTCATTTGCATACAGTAATGCTTATTTCGAGTTTATCAATGCAGGAGTTCCCTATAATCAGCAAGTTGGATCCTGCTGTTTATGGTCCTCCAGAGTCGGCAATAACTAAGGAGTGTATAGAGCATGATTTGACCGGAATGAGCCTTGAAGAGGTATGCAAAGGTACATGTGAAATAGCATAATCTTATTTGGTGCATTGTTCTTATCTACTTGTTTGTAATCATGGTGCAAGCAATGGAGAATGATAGATTGTTTATTCTTGATTATCATGATCTCCTTCTTCCATTTGTAAAAAAGATCAACTCCTTGAAGGGAAGGATAGTTTATGCTTCAAGAACAATATTCTTCCGCACCAGATTTGGCATTCTTAGACCAATTGCTATCGAGCTTAGCTTGCCACCTACTGCTTCCAATCCTCCTAAAAAAAGGGTATATACAAGAGGACATGATGCTACAAGTCATTGGATTTGGAAATTGGCAAAAGCTCATGTCTGTTCAGTTGATGCTGGGGTCCATCAACTAGTGAACCATTGGTAAGGGGATTTCGATCAATTCCTTCTTTTGCAGGCTATTTATGATCCTATGCCACACACATGAACTTTTGAATTCAACATTTGAATGCAAATAAACACTTTTTCTTCGTGTATACTGAGAGAGATGCTTTAGGTAACTAATGTGGTTTTGAATTTCTAGGTTTAGGACTCATGCGTGTATGGAGCCCTACATAATTGCTGCTCATAGGCAGCTTAGTTTCATGCACCCAATTTTCAAGCTGCTGCATCCACATATGCGATACACAATGGAAATCAACGCATTGGCACGCCAAAGTTTAATAAATGGTGGTGGCATTATTGAGGCCTGTTTTAGCTCAGGGAAGTACTCATTAGAGCTTAGTTCAGCAGCTTATAAGGGCGTGTGGCGATTTGATATGGAAGCACTGCCGGCTAGGAATGGGGGGCGGGCGGGCGGGAATGGGATCCCCGTCCCCATCCCCCGCTCTCCACGGGCGGGGATTACCCGGTTAGAAATTCCATGGGAAAAATCCTCCCGCTCACTCCCCTGGGATCCCCCGCTCCCAAAAACATTAATATAAAAATTTTTCTATAAATAACTATAATATTTCTAATCGATTTATATGCTAGCATGCTTAAAAGATCTTTATATACTGATTGAAAATAAAAAAATATAATGTATGATGAAAAAAATCTAGACAAATGGATATTTGAATAAAAAAAATCTAGACAAATTACAATTACCTAATTATCCAATTCATTTAAATTAAATAAATAATTAGTTTTTATGAATATTAGAAATTTGAAAATTAGAAGTTTGAATTTTAATTTTGTAGATATATTATATAATAATTTTATTAAAATAATTTAAGATTTTATTAAATAAATATGTTTTAATGAAATACATAAATTTAAATAGTTAATAAGTTGTATGAAATAATTGTGAGTTCCATAATAATAACTAAAAATATTAACAAATAAATATTTATTGATTATATATATATATATATATATAATATTATGTTAATATTGAAATAATCTTTAATAAATATATTAAAAATATATAATATATTCTTTTGGGAGAATCCTCAGGGAGGCGGGCGGGGATCCCCGTGGGGAGAGAGACCATTCCCCGCCCCGCCCCGCCTCCCGCTAGGAGGGAGAAATTTTTTCCCCGCTCCCGCCTCAGCGAAGGGGGATGTTTCGATGAATCCCCGCCCCACCCCCATTCCTACTGCCGGCTGACTTGATCCAAAGGTAAAGGTTTTGTGTATTCCTTGCAAAATCCTTGGAGCAGTTATCACTTTTCTTTAAAATTCAAATCTTCAAAGGCATTCGCAGTTGTTGTTGTTGTTGTTGTTGTTGTTATTATTATTATTATTCTTGATGTGGTTGTCTGTATAAGGTGATAACTATTTTGATCACTTTCATTTTTCGGAGGCATGGCTGTAGAGGACCCCTCGATGCCTTGTGGCATAAAAGCTTGTCATAGAGGACTACCCTTACACCCCGGATGGTTCGCTCATCCGGTCGGCGATACAAGATTGGGTCCGCGACTATGTGAACCATTTCTACACCAAAGACGAAGTCATTACTTCCGACACGAGCTCCAAGATTGGTGGGATGAGATTAAGAACAAAGGTCATGCGGACAAGGAAGAGCGAACCATGGTGGCCAAAGTTAAACAACCAAGAAGACCTGATCAACATTCTGACTATCATGATATGGACTGCTTCAGGACAACATGCAGCTGTAAACTTTGGTCAGTACCCATTCGGAGGCTACATGCCGAATCGGCCTACTCTAATGAAGAAACTCATCCACAAGGAGATGAGCCTGACTACGAGGACTTCATATTGAATCCTCAATACACTTTTCTGTCATCGGTGCCATCTCAACTTCAAGCTACTTGTTATGCCAAACACAACAATAATATGAAGAAAAACAAAAGAAAATAGTAGCACACAGAGATTTATGTGGTTCGGTCTATATGACCTACGTCCACGGGCAGGGAGATAGAGATTTCTTATTCTTCTCTTTTGAGGAAAAAACTCATATAGATGATACAGATAAAAACCTATATATATCCAAATTAAAATAAAATAATATAACCCAAAAGCCAAAAGCTCACCACAGATTTTCATTGAAATCTCTAATTTAGGTTTAACTCTCTAAATTAGGGTTGAGTCATAATTTGGATAGGGTTACAATCACAATCAATTTCAAATTCAAGGCATCTCAACAAATCTCCACCTTGACTTGAATTTTCCCATGCATCAAGAACCAAGAACATCGCCTGCCATCCACGCCCCGAAGGGCCTCACGCTGTGCGGATATTCACCAAGTCCAAGCTATGCTTGAACTTTTCTGTAGGTAAAGGCTTCGTCAACATATCTGCTGGATTGTTTGTTGTGGCTATTTTCTCTATGGAGAGTCGTTTGTCCTCAATAACATCCCGAATGAAGTTCAACCTGACATCAATATGCTTTGACCTTTCATGATAGATTAGATTCATAGCCAAGCTTAATGCACTTTGACTATCACAATAAATAATTGGTCTCTGCACATTCAAGCCCAAACTATCAACAAGACCATGCACCCATATGCCTTCCTTCACCCCTTCATCGGTGACATGTATTACGCTCGATGGTGGACAAAAGCAACTGTAGGTCGAAGTGTTACTTTCAGTGATGGCACACCCAAATAGGGTAAAAAAATATAGCAAGTCAAAGATCTCCTCTTAATAAGGTCTCCGCCATAGTCGGAATCAGATAGCCAACAAGACCACCAAGATCAGACCATCGCATTTCCATAAACCAAGCAAATATCACTCGTATCTTTCAAATATCGCATAATCCATTTAACTGCCTCCCAATGAGCCTTCTCTGGATTACTCATAAACCTACTTACCACACTAACTGCATGAGCCAAATCTGGCCTTGTACATACCATTCCATACATCAAGCTACCAACAGCATTCGAATAAGGGACTCTACTCATGTAATCCCTCTCATCATTTGTAGTAGGTAAGGTACTAGCATCAAATTTAAAGTGTGATGCCAAAGGAGTACTAACTGACTTTGAGTGTTCCATCTGAAAAGACTGCAACAACTTTTTAATATATTTCTGTTGTGAAACATATAATAGTCCTGCTTTCCTGTCTCTCCAAATCTCCATACCCAACATCTTTTTGGCTGCACCTAAATTTTTCATTTCAAACTCATTGCTCAATAATGCCTTCAAATTATCAATTTCAGCTTTATTCTTAGCTGCAATCAACAAGTCATCAACATATAGCAACAAATATATAAAGGAACCATCTAAAAGCTTTCTAGAGTAAACACAATTATCATACTCATTACGTACAAAATCATGAGAAACCATGAATGCATCAAACCTTTTATACCACTGCCTCGGGGACTGCTTCAACCCATACAGTGATCTTTTCAGCAAACATACACAGTCTTCCTTTCCAGAAACAAGAAATCCCTCTGGTTGTGACATATAAATCTATTCCTCCAGATTCCCATGTAAAAAAGCTGTTTTGACATTAAGCTGTTCTAACTCCAAATCAAAAGCACTTACAATGGCTAGAAGAACCCGAATTGTTTTGTGCTTCACAACTGGTGAGAATACCTCATGATAATCAATTCCCTCATTCTATGAGAAACCCTTTGCCACAAGCCTTGCTTTGAACCTTTCTGGTTCAACTCTAGGAATCCCTTCTTTCTTCTTGAATTACCCATTTGCATCCCACTGGTTTTACACCCTTTAGTAATGGAACTAGTTCCCAGGTTTCGTTCTTTGCTAGAGATTGTATCTCCTCATTCATGGCAATCAACCATTCTGATGCTTCTCTACTCTGCAATGCCTCTTTATATGACCTCGGTTCATCAGAATCAATATGTTCTCCTACTGCCAAGGCATAAGCAATAGAGTTAGTATTAACAATATTAACACAATCTGCATACCTCAAAGGCTTTCTAATTTCCCTTCTTGGTCTCCTTGCTGCTATACTCTGTGATTCAACAGTTTCTTCTATTCCTTTTTGAGCTTCAATCTCAAACTCCACCTTCTGGTTAGCACTCTGATCTTTATTACTTGCAACATTATCAAGCTCCTTTCTCTGGCCAAACATAGCAGATTCATCAAGAGTAACATCTCTACTAATAATAAATTTTGGAGTTCTGTCTTTTTCAGTACACCACAATCTATATCCTTTAACTCCAACAGCATACCCTAGAAATATGCATTTCATTGCCCTTGGCTCAAGTTTACCATCATTCACATGAGCATAAGCAGGACAACCAAATATACGCAAACCAGAATAATCAGAGGGTTTACCGGACCATATCTCTTGAGGAGTCTTCAAATCAATTGCAGTTGATGGAGATCTATTCACCAAATAACAAGCAGTGTTAACTGCTTCGGCCCAAAATTGCTTAGAGAGGCCAGCACTTAATCACATGCATCGAGCACGCTGTAACGGTGTTTGATTCATGCGTTCTGCAACTCCATTCTGCTGTGATGTATATCGTACAGTGTGGCGCCTCACTATACCTTCTTTCTTGCAAAACTCATCAAATGGTTTATTACAAAATTCTAAACCATTATCTGTTCTAAGTGTCTTGACTTGTTTGCCTGTCCGCTTTTCAACCATAGTCTTCCACTCCTTGAACCTCCCAAACACCTCATCGTTTGATTTCAGAAAATATACCCAGACCTTTCTAGAATAATCATCAATGAAAGTAACGAAGTACCTGCACCTGCCATGAGACTCAACTAGAGAGGGACCCCACAAATCTGAATGAATATAATCAAGAATACCAGTTGAAGTGTGCTTTCCAGACTGAATTTCACCCCGCGTTGCTTTCCCATAACACAATGTCACAAAATTTCAATTTCCCAGTTTCTACACCACCCAACAATCCTTGTTTGCTCAGCACTGCAAGCCCTCTCTCACTTATGTGACCCAGTCTGTAATGCCATAATTCTGTTATATCATCATGCTGCTCCGAGGAATGAGATATAACCACTGTTCCCATCACTGTACTGCCCATCAGTAAGTAAATACCATGCTGCAATCTACCTTTCATGACTACCAGAGGACCTTTAGAAACTCTTAATTGCTCTCGATCACCAGAGAAACTGTACCCTTGTTTTGCTAGAGTACCAATAGCAATTAAGTTCTTGCGTAGACCAAGAACATACCATGCATCAAATGTTCTGACTATTCCATCATACATCTTAATCTGCACAGAACCACTGCATTCAACACTAAGCTCCTCATCATCACCCAAATGCACACTGGCTTTCCAATCCTTGAAAAAGTGGACAATTCCTTTGAGAATGTCATATGATAAGATGCACCAGTGTCCAAGACCCAAGTATTTGCAGAACCTGAAATACTGACAATCAAAACATCACTTCCCACGGCTTCATCAGAACTATCCACTGCTATATCATCATTATCTTGCATCACTGTAATTCTTTTCTGCACTACAGATGCACTGGGATTACCACTTGATTCTTTATTCTCATATCCTTTCTTCCTTTGTGGGCAATTCTTCCTAAAGTGAACTTTTTCTTTACAGAAAAAACAACGTAATCCTCCAGGTCTAGATTTGGAACGTGATTTTCCCCTGTTCCTACCATCCCGTTCCTTGATCCTACTTCTGCACCATCTTCTTTGGAACCAGAAACCTTTCGCTTCAATTCCTTAGATTGCATAGCATCCTTCACATCGCTAACAGAAATACTGTCTCTACCATATAGCATAGTATCAACAAAATTCTCATATGAATTTGGCAAGGAACATAAGAGGATGATAGCTTGATCCTCATCATCAATTTTAACACCAACACCTTGTAGATCTAGAATAATCCGGTTAAAATTGTCAAGATAATCTTTCACCTGCATATTCTCTGTCATTCGAAAGGTATACAAACGCTGCTTTTGATATAACCGGTTGGTTAGGGATTTCTTCTGAAACTTGCTTTCCAGCTTCTTCCATAATCCTGCCGCAGTCGTTTCATTAATGACCTCTCGCAAAACTTCATCAGTTAGACTCAAAAGAATAGCGCTATGAGCATTTGCCAAAATCTCTGCCTTCTCCTCCACCTTCATCTCCGCTGGTAATTTTCCTTCTCCTTCCAATGCTGTCGCACATCCCTGCTGAACCAAAATCACCTTCATCTTGATCTTCCACAAAGTAAAATCATTCGATCCATTGAACTTCTCAATTTCGAATTTATGAGAGGCCATCCTTTCAGCAAACCCAGAAACCCTAAATTCGAAGTTGAATTCAATGGACCTTACTTTGATACCACTTGTTATGCCAAACACAGCAATAATATGAAGAAAAACAAAAGAACATAGTAGCACACAGAGATTTACGTGGTTAGGTCTATATGACCTACGTCCACGGGCAGGGAGATAGAGATTTTTTATTCTTCTCTTTCGAGGAAAAAACTCATATAGATGATACAGATAAAACCCTATATATATCCAAATTAAAATAAAATAATATAACCCACAAGCCAAAAGCCCACCACAGATTTTCATTGAAATCTCTAATTTAGGTTTAACTCTCTAAATTAGGGTTGAGTCATAATTTGGATATGGTTACAATCACAATCAATTTCAAATTGAAGGCGTCTCAACACTACTCAAATAATGGCAGTCCAGGACACCTTATCGATGCATTCTCCTGACGAGGAGTATCTGGGTCAGCTACACAATTCACACTCTCACTGGATCAAGGATCGGCAAATAGTGAACTATTTTGAAACATTCTCCGCAAAATTGGTCGAGATTGAGGACATCATACACAAGAGAAACAAGAACTTTCATCTCGAGAACAGAAGCGGAGCTGGTGTACCTCTATAGGAACTTCTTCTTCCTATCTCCGGTCCCGGCGTGACGGGCCGTGGCGTTCCGAATAGCATATCCATATGAACCATTAGCTGCTTGCATTATATCTAATTGTGCGCATATTGTTTGAAATTAGCTCCACAGATTGATATAAATATAAATATCATTTGTTTGCAAGATTTGCACAAGGTTTGGCAAGTCCCATTGTTACAGTGTAGGTACAAGTAAAAATTTCTTAGGCCTCTAGACTGTGTTGTCTATTTTATCAGTGTTTTTTTCTTCAAATGAAAGGTGTAGTTTACCTTCAAACTTTGTGAAGAATTGGAAGGAGAAGCTTCGGTTGGCTCAATTTGTCGAAGTCATTTCATTGTAATAAAATTTTAGATCAATTATTAATAGGTTGATATCAAGATCTAACTTTTCTGCTCTTTAAATGCATTCTGATCACTTGAAAAATAATAATTAAAAAAAAAAACTCTCAAGGACTATGTCAAGTGGTTTACATGTTTCGCCACTCTCAGCAAATAGTTTTGAAGATAAAATAATAATTTGAAATTTTTGGTTTGTGTTAATTTGTTTTTGATGTTTCAATTAAAAATAATTTGTAAAGTTTATTTTACATAATTTTGTATTCAACCAAAATTTTTAATTGTTAAGCTTTAATTCATATATCAGTATCTTACTTATGAGTTGCACTTGGTTCCTTTTTTTTTAATTTCATAATTTTAATCAAAACATTCTTCTGCTCAATTATTAATTAATTAATTAACTGTAAGGAATAATTTCCTTCATTTATTTTGAATTTAAAGTTATAAAAATTAATCAAAAGTTTTAACATTTTTTAGAAAATATTTATTCTCTGTTTGGATAGGCCAAAATTATGGTATAATTCGTACAATACGCCATAATTTAATATTTTCTGAGAATTATACCATATTGGTTGTTTGGTTATTTATTTAGAATATAAAATTATGTCATAATATAGGTATTATAGCATAAAAAAAAATTCTACTGGTATTGTAAAAAGTCTCTTTTTTCATCCAGCCACCGGTCCACTTGTGGTCCGCCCGCCCTCTGACGACTGCCCACTGGTTCGGCCTGTGGTCCGACCATCAGTTAGTCTGCCTCCGGTGATATGCCAACGGTCCACCGGTAACTGACGACCGGTCCACTGATGGTCCGACCATCAGCTGGCTGGCCTCTGGTGACGTGGTGACGGTCCACTGGTGGGTTGATCGGTCTCCGATGACCGACCACTGGTCCATTAGTGGTCCAATCACCAATCGACTGATTTCCATAATTTTATTTTATTTTATTAACAAAACACTCATTTTGTAAGAATAAAATATGTTATAGTTTTTTCAATAATCACGTGCACTTTTTACATAATAAAATTATACATATTTTTTTATTTTATAACTAAACATGCTCTTAAATTTTTTTATGAGGTATAATTAAATTATGTATTGATGTGTGCATAGATACGGAGTTAATCTCTCAAAACATATACATTTGTCTTATGTGAGAAAAATTTTGAACCCATTTTTTCTGTGAGACACTAATAATATTTTATACAGCAAACTTGATGTAAATATACGAATAGATTGCAAGTAATATTTAAATATTTTTATATCCGTTTATTACTTATTATTTTTATAAAAATATTAAATATGTCAAAAAAATGTACCCTTTTTTAAATTTTTTTTTGTCCTTTGCAACTTGGCCAAGGACTTTGAGATGGCGTTTTATCTCTGGCATATACATATCAAAGTGTCGTCAATTATGGCAAACGATTGTAAAATATCAAGTAAAAAACTTTGATTCTCGTGAAGCCTAAATTATTAGTACTTTTTTCCTTACCTTTAAATAGAAAATTAAAAAAAAAAGATGTTGAAAAGCGTGAAATGTTGCCTGCCATTAAAAAAGGACAGCCCTAATTTTTATGGGGTTGTTTGTTTGGTAGTATTTAGAATTTTTTGTAGTTGGAATTACAAAGTTTCTAGAGGTGTTTATTTGGATGTAATTCGAAATGCAGTGGATTTCTAGTTACAATATAATTAGAAATACTTAGTTTTCAATACAGTGCAGTCAAATCTTGTGTTTGGTTGGATATAACTGAAATTACTGTATCATAAAATTTTATGTTTGTTTGAAAAGATTTGTATATCTGTAATTGGAAAATGCATGTGTATATGCGTGTATATATGCATATATGTATATGAGTATATATATCTGTATCAGTATATGTATGTGTGTGTATATGTATATACATATATGTATATAAGTATATATATGTGTATAAGTATATGTATATATATGTATATATATGTATAAAATTTACATATATACATATATGCATGTGCATATATTCATATACATATATGGGTATATATGTATATCTGTAAAAATATGTATGAGTATATATATATGTATATATGTATGCGTATGTGTATGTGTGTATATATGTATATGAATATATACGTGTGTATATATATCTATATAAATATATGTATATATACATATATGTATATAAGTATGTATATGTATATGTGTAAAAATACATGCATATGTTTATATAAATATATAAATGTATATATATGTGTATGTGTATGTGTATCTATGCATGTATGTATATATATACATTGGTTTTCAACTCCCGGGATTTGGTTTTACGTCCAATTTGGGCGTAAAACCAAATACACCAAAAAAACTATTGTAATGTAATCCCAATTACATCAGGGTTTGCAAATACACTCAAACAAACAATGAATTTCATAAAGTAAAATATTTGGTTTTTCATGTAAAACAAAATACACCCAAACAAACACACCCTTAGAGTAAGTTGTTTGATTTGGTGGATTTAAAAAAGTAACTGGAGTTGCAAATCCCCTTTGATTGGATGTTGGTGGATTTGGAACTACACCCAATTTGGGTGTAGTTCCAAATCCAGCATTTAGAATTCCAATTAAAATTATTTTTTAAAAAACTAAAACATAGTTAGAATACAAACAAATAAAATTATATAATTAATTAATTAATTAATTTGACAAATGATATTTTTGGTGGTATATAATTGATATATTATATTATATTAATTATAAAATAATTAATATATTATATTTTTATTATAATAAATTAAGTATATATTAATTATATTAATTACTCATAATATTTAATATTTAATATTTAAATTCATATTTACATAAAATAAAAATAATTTATATTAATTATTACATCAAACCAGTTTTCTAAATCCAAATTTACAAATACCTTTAACCAAACACAAAATTCTATGATCCAGCATTACAAATACATCCAACTAAAGACTGGATTTGACTCTCCTGGTTTTTCAAATATAAGGATTTGTAAATACAAATTGACTGCATTTTCAATTACATCCAACTAAACACCGATATCAAGGATAAATTTTCATTGTCAATGCTTTAAAAATGAAAATTTATGATATAGATCTTTTATCCGGTAGTACTGATCTTATTGTATAAAATTTGATTTTTTTTTTTTTTAATTTGAAAGTACCGAATATAATGGTACCTAAGATTGATGTCAAAGATCTTGATTATAAGAGCATGCTGACAGCGAACGAGCTACCCATTTGTTCTAAGTTGAGATAGAAAAATTTTTATCATCTTGAGTTCAAATTTTTTTGTTGTAATCAGTGATTTTTAAGTCTTTCACGTGAGCTTAGACTTATCACTCTAGCTTTACATCTCAAAATGAGAGTACTTGGTTGGATGTCCAATTTCTGATACTATGCATATTCCTACTCATAATTTAATCACTCCATTAGCAAAATAAAAATACATAAATAAATTATTATTTTTCTTGTCTGCATACTTCTAAATTGTATATAAATTTGTTATATTTATAAAAAAAAATTAAAATTGATGTATTTGAAATATAATTACTAAACTGTCCTACTATACTTTCAGTTAGAACATTATATCTTTTAAGTTTCGAATTTATTTTATTTATTTTAAAATAGATAAATATTAAATTAGACTTGCCCACCAATGTATATTACGAGATTTTTACTATTTTCATGAATGTGGTTATTAATATTTTTAGAAAAAATAATAATAACAACATCTATTTATTAGTTAAAATGTAAATTTAAATGTTAGATTATTTATTAGGCAAGAAAACGTGTATTGAAGCTTGACAGAACTCCCCTCAGTTCCTTGCCTTAAATTCTACATGAAATTATTTTTATTTAAAAAAAAGCATATTTTATCCTATATTAATTTTAGGAATTTAAAAAAAATTATAAATAAAACAATTACTTATTAATATTTTCTTTTACACTCTAAGGTATATGCTAAATCAAAAGGTGTTAAAATCTAATGGAAAATAATGTAATTTTAATTAATACACTGCATTGATTTGTTACCGTTGTTCATCATTTTCTACTCATTTTATTTTACTAATTAAACGAGCGTGTTATTTTACTTTCTAAATTATATAAATTTGTTCATGCTTTAAAATTTATGTGATTAGACATATCACTGTCACATTAGTAATATATTTTATATAATTTTTGATATATATATATATGAGAGCGGATCATCTGAATAGGTTTGTAGATTTTAAATCTACAAAAGTTGTTATCTTGGATTTTAATTTAATGGTTATATACTGTTTATTTAATAGTTTTTTCGGATTAGAACCGTTCAATCAGTTTATGCACAGTATCTAAGTAAGTCTTAATCGTTCAATCCTATTTCCACTAGCACTATAGTAACTCTAAAAACTAAAACTTAAAACTCATTGTAGTTGGGTAAATTTTTTAGTAGGTCACTAAACTTTGGTTCATTTTCACTTTGATCATTGAACTTCAATTTGATCACTCAATTTTAATTTGATTTCACTGGGTTGTAAATCAAGGGATTTCGACCTCCAAATGAATGATGTAGCTGCTTTTCGATGACATGGACACCTCTAATAGACTTAATAATGTGTCATGGGGAAGACTGATTTAGATTTTTAGACAACCATGTAATCAATTAGGGGTTAAAAATCTTGATTTATTGTCGGTTGAAATCAAATTAAAGTTAAGTGACCAAATTGATACAAATTGAAGTTCGGTGATCAAAGTGAAAATAAACCAAAGTTTAGTGACCTACTAAAAAATTTACCCCATTGTAGTTATTTAATTTTTACTGTGCTTAACTACGGATGTTCTACAAATGTCCACTGTTGATGTCTCTTCCATCTATATATGAGGAGGCAATTGCCCCTTTTTAGTTTTGAAAAAAAATATTTTCTTTTAAAGTTTTTTTATCATATTATATAATATATTTTTTTAATATTTCATTTGCCCTCTTCTATTTTTTTTATAAGTTATGATAGGAATATTTGTATTTTCACCCCTATAAAAATATATAATTTTATATACGCTTTTATAAAATTATATTTACATATTCATCCTCACAAGTCACAAAACATAAATATTTATCAGTGATAGTTACCCTTTACTTTTCGAATTTTTATCTGATAGACTCTAGCGTGGTAACTATCACGGAACGAGAAGTGGCTCAATCTTAGCTATGAGTTTATAAATTTTATTATTTTTTTATTATATAATCTAGGGATATATTGGTAATTATCTTAAAAAATCCATGCCCTTTACTTTAGAAGTTATTAAATCGAGGTAATCCAATGGATGAGGTTGAGCCACATCTCGGTTCTATGGTAACTATCGTGGGACCGGTCCGTTGGATCATCTCTCTTACTTTTCTCTTTGAGAGTCTTTGGAAGAGAAAGCCAACAAAGTCATGCTCTCGTCTCATCTATAGTAATCTTTCGGCATTTGTTTCTCATCTT
Organism: Dioscorea cayenensis subsp. rotundata; assembly: GCF_009730915.1. Classification (NCBI taxonomy): domain Eukaryota; kingdom Viridiplantae; phylum Streptophyta; class Magnoliopsida; order Dioscoreales; family Dioscoreaceae; genus Dioscorea; species Dioscorea cayenensis. Next base: position 2,856,202 of record NC_052480.1, on the reverse strand, counting down.
CACCTTGATTTCTCACCCTCATCAGTCATTACCACCAAGCTCCGGCTACCAGTCTCCGGGATTTGGTACACTATCTCCCTCATTTTTGACTTCAATTAGGGTTAAGAATAAGGTTATAATCTTCAATTAGTCACGCTATCATCTCATCCATAGGAATCTTTGGGCGTTTGTTTCTCATCTTCACCATGATTACTAGCCTTCATCACTCATCAGTCATCACCACCAAGCTCCGACCTCTGGGATTTGGTACACTATCTCTCATTCTCTCTTATCTTTGTCTTCAATTAGGGTTAAGAACAATGTTTTTTTCTCATTATTTAGATTTTAGGGTTCTCATCATTAGATTCTTTCACACATTTCTAATTATTCTTTGATCTTGATTTGGATTTGGGTTAATTGAAATTTAATTATAGGAATTTTGTGTTGAGATATTTCAATACAATGGACTTTACTTTTTTTATTTTTATTTATGTAGAGATTTTATGGAGCGGTATTTCAAGAAAAAAAACAACAATAGACTTAGAAATGTCTCAAAAAAAATGAAGAATGGCAAGAACCAAAAAAATTTATTTTATATCCGTTAGTTTATAGGTTTATAAATCTAGTTCTAATTTTACCAATTTCAACTGCAACTGTGGAGAGGGTTTTCCTTGCTTGGTGACGTACATTGAGAAAGATATTTTTGATTGAAACTATGATTCATTGTTTTCAAAATATGAAAACTTGTAGATGTCAATTATGAATTTGTTCTAGTTAATGTTTTGTACTAGTTGTTTATGTAAAAGACTTTAACTAGTTATGATATTTTAACTCGTGTTATTATATAATTTCGATTGTATTCAAATTTTGATTTACAAGATTTTATTTGCCTCTTATAAAAAATTTCTAGCTCCGTCATTGGTCTATATATAAATATATATTAAACTGTCAGTCGTGTAAATATCTCAAAAATCCTTTTTTTTATTAAAAAAAGACTATCTAAAAATTATTATTTTTAAAACCATTATTATTATTATTATTTCATGAGGTAAAAAGATATAAGATATCAATCTCCCTAATAATAAAATAATAAATTTATAAAAGATAATTTAATTAATAAAAAATATTGGATTAAGAGAAAATGTTTTGAAATATATATACCTATAAATTTTGTTTATAATTTTATGTAAACTTAACTTGAAGGTCATTCCTAAATTTCAAAGAAACTTTAATTTTTTTTATTCTAAACAAATTAAAAAAAAAAAGTCCTCACTCAATATAAACAAACGAAGTCATATAATCAGATAACAACTAACTATACTTAACATTCTGTTAATAGTGTTAATATATAATAACTAACAATAAATCTGCACATTAACTCTACAAATACCGAACTCACTTTGATGTGTAAATAAGTGTAATAATGGTTCACTCTAGTTTTGCTAAACTATTATTTTGTATTAACTAAATCAAAATTTATTTAATTGAAATAAAAATTTTCTATTAATACAGTATTTTATAAAAGAATTATAATATTGAATTTTTAGCCCCAATTAAACACCAAAAAGGTATAGTGGGCATGTACAACCTTGACAAATGACAATGACTCATGAGTCATGAGCCTTATCTTCTAATATATATATATATATATATATATTATTTCCCATTTGTTGCGCACCTACTTAATCATATAAGTGGATATATTAAATAAAAGGATGGTCAAAATATCAAAATGGTCCCTCTATTTTATGTTTTCCGCCATTTTAGTCCATCTAATATAAAATCCACATTTTATATAATTCTTCTCCAGGAATTAATTTTATATTTTTATCTCTTGCTTTATTTTGTTGTTCTTCAAGACTATGGAATTATAGATCAAGACTAAGAAATGAATATGATTCCATAAACATTTGTTATGATTAAAATAAAATGAATAAACAAACTTATAATTTAGATACAAATCAAAAATATCTATTAGAACAATACAATCAAATTGAAAATTTTGAAAAATGCGAACATAAATTTGAACCATTTAAAATAAATTATAAAACAAAATGTGATAAATGCTATAAATTCCATATAACAAAGCATAGAGCAACATGTTCAAAATGTGAATTATCATTATGTAGAAAATGTGTATCAGACTTATGTGATTTTACTTTTGAAGAACAAAAAATAGAAAAACCAAATAATAAATTCAGACAAGACAAAGAAAAAATTGAGCAACTATTAAAAATGATTAAAACTCTTGAAGAAGAAATAGAAAATTTAAAAGAACAACTAAAAAATAAGAAAAAACAAAATAAGGGAAAAAGCATAATTATTCATGAACAAGCATAATTCTTCTTCTTCTCATTTAGTTTGTTCGATTCGAGTTCAGTAGTTATATTATAGATAGTTTTTGTGGTATTGCTAGATACAACGGGGAGGGAATAGTGCTAATGTTCACGGTGCTGACTTCTTGGGAGTCGGTGTTAGCTGAGATATGTGAGCGATGGGATCTTGATGTTTCCCGTGTGAGGGTGAAGTTTATCACACCCGATGCGTATAAAACGGCTTGTCCAATAGAAAACGATGTCGACTTCCGCCGGATGTGTCACGCTCACTCAATCTTCAAATGCTCGTAGTCGATCTTGTTGTGGAGAAAAGACGATGTGGCATTGTCGAATCCTACCGAAAAATTAGTTTTTCGTCTGTAAGATTATTCTCTTTTTATGTTTATCTAGTTGTATAAGTTCATTACGGTTTAAGTTTAACAGGCTCTATTTAAATATATTCTGATTGAAATTAAATTTTATCTTCATCGTGTAACTTTTTTTGACTTAACGCTTAAATTATGATTTTTATCATTTAAGCACGTTATGTCTCTGCTTAACTTATGGATGGTTTCGCTTTAAACCTGAAGTGTTGGCGGAAATTGGATTTCTACGAGCGCCTCGGTCAACCCCTATGGCAAACCCGACGGTGTGGAATGTCTTCCTTCCTTATCGAACATTTTCGGGGACGCACTTTTGAAATTTTTTGCAATCAAACGAATTTCGACTTCAAATTCATAAAGAACGAGAAACACCCGGATGATCGTGGAATGTCGCTGCTGCTAGTTATCAATGGCGCATTCATGCATCAAAAGAATATAATAAAAATACTTTTAGAATAAAGTCAATGAACCCGTCACACACTTGCGGTGGTGGAGTGGGATCGACCTCACACCCGAAAGCGTCCAAAAAATGGGTAAGCGCATGGGTGATATGGTGTCCGCATTCCATACAAGCAGGTTTGGTTGGGAAAAGAACATGCCTGGGTAATGCTCGACGGCAGCGACATCTCCAGCTATGATTTGTTGCTTTGGTACGTGGATAAGGTGGTTGAGGCAAACCCCGACATCATTGCGATTGTGGAAAGAGACGGTGAGCGATTTAAACGTGCATTCTTTTCTTTCAAAGCATGTATTGTCGGATTCAAGAAGGCTTGCAGGCCGCTATTGTTTCTCGATGGTACCTACCTCCTTGGAAAGTATCGGGGTACTCTACTGGATGCTATAGGCAAAGATGGAAATAATGGTTTCTTCCACGCCGCCTTCGATTGTCGACAACGAGACCCGATGCCAATTGACTTGGTTCATATCCAAGTTAGGTGATGCTTTTATACGGGAAGGAGATTATCATGAGATAATTACATTCGTCTCGGACAGGTCCAAGGCCTTGTGAACGCTATTGCGAGAGTCTTCCCTTCTTCCCCACATGCATACTGTCTTCGACACTTGGAGGCCAATTTCATGAAAGCTAACATCAGACTAGGAAAGGCATTAAGAGAGGAGTGCTGGTCTTTATACTTTCGTATTGCGTGGGCATCCACGACTAAAGATTTTGATGATACCGTGAATGAACTGCAGGCCACATCACTAGAAGCTCATCACTGGTTGATTAATAAATCGGATATGGCACATTGGTCGAATTATCTGTTCAGAGGCGAACGTTGGGGTGAGATGTATTCCAATGTCGCGGAGTCATTCAATGCTTGGATCAAAGAAGCTCGGCATTTGCCGGTAATGAAGATGGTCGACTCCATAAGGTATTCGAATGTTCATTTTCACTTACGAATTCATATTTTCCTTTAAAATAGTTTATAAATATTCAAATATATTTTTCTACATTTAACCATCTATATCATTGTTTAATTTATGATAATACTGTTTAATAAAGTGTGTTTATGTTTAAATATCAATGTCTTCGCTTAACCTTGTCTGAGATTTGTGTTGTACGCTATACAGGTTCAAGTTAATGCACATGTTATGTAACCGCCGTGAACAAGTGAACAAATGGGAGACCTACTTGTGCCCGGACATACATTCGAAGGTGGAGATACTTGTGGAGGATAGCCGAAATCTTCTTGTTGGTCGTTGTGTCGATATCGTTATGAAGTGATTGACCAGTGCAGCTACTCTGTAGATCTTACCATCAGAACATGCTCATGTCTCAGGTGGCAAGTTTATGGTATCCCGTGTAAACACGCTATACTGCTAATAATGCGACAAACACCAACGCTCATCGATTTATTAGCGGCTACTTCACCGTCGATAATTACAAACTAGCGTATAAGGAAGCTATATTCCCATACCGACGTGACGACAAGACTATGGATGAATCGTGAATCAGCTGCGTTATGACCGTCTCGTGACGAGAAGGTAACCCGGGCGTCCCTAGGCGAAAAGAGGATCGAAGTTACGAGCCTTTCGAGGTCCCGCGAGTTACGCTGCGTCACGCCACGTGCCTCGGCCACAATCGCGGATCTTTGCAATGAAACTATCGCCGACTAGCCATTGTAAAACAGCAGATTTTTAAAAAGAAACTAACTTAATTATGTGCCAACTTTTCATTTTTAAACAGAGAAAACCTTATTGTTACAGTTAACACATGTATTTAAATAGAGACATTATTATTTTAAAATTTAAATAGTTATTTTTACAAGTAACTAGTTCTTCTTAAACTGTAACATGGATATTTAAACAATGACATTGATAGTTAAACAATTAAACTTAAAATTAAACAATGAAAGTGCAAGTTAAACAATTATACTGGAAGGTTAAAAAAAGAGTCAAGTATATAAATATAGGTACATGTAAATTTACATTGACAAAATTTGTCATGTTCTTCGAAGACAATGAATTGAATTTAAACTTGTTTACATTTGAAACTAAGACAACGTATTCTATGAACCCGCTTTCGAACACTCCCCTTTGGCAGTGATGTCGGCTGCCCTCCCATCCTTAAGTATGCGGGAAACATACTTTAATCACAAATTAGGGGCGTCCATCTGCGGTAGCCGTAGCTTCTCATCTGCAAGTAACTGCTCGATAAACTGCATCACATAGACAGCACAGTCAACACTTCCTTATTTTTGTCGTGGGGTTTCAGTGTCATGAACAAATAGGTACTTTACGGTCGCCGACTCGCCGAACTCCATGTCGATACAAAGGTCGAATAGGTTCCGCTGTGGAGGTATAGAAGTTCATATTAGAATACCGGTTATTTACCAAACACTATTACTCAAACACAAATTATTAAAGCAGTTTCCATGTCTAGCGTGTCTTTATCGTATTCCTTGCTTTGGCATGAAGTATAATGCCTGCATTCTTGTTTGTCATTGTCAAGGATGACGACATGGAAGTGACCATTCATAATTATCGGGAGGATGACAATTTCAATATCATGCAAGTTGCACGCGGCATCTCCGATCATAGCCATAGTGGTATCATGCGGCGTCTTCCGCATCGACATAAACATCGCCCAGCTGGTCGGGTGTGATGGGAGGCGCTTCTTATAACGATATGGCACTATCGCGCGAATTTTTGGATTATACATACGAAAAGCCGTCCCATCACATGGTTTTGCGACCATCTCCTTCCCCTCAAGCAGATCGAATAACCTGGACCGTGTGAGGCTGACAGAGTCATTCTACCACACGACAGTCATAGCGGTTAAACGGTAATAGAGATACGTAAACAATATTATAAATATTTAACTAATACATCAACTGCTTAAATTCTATGTCGAATATTTAAACGGTTACTATATAAATTAAATGGTAAAATATAATAGTTTAAATTCTATCTGGAATAGTTAAACGTTAAATATATAACTTAAAGGGTAACATGTAATAGTTTAAACAATACCATAAAAACCTCAAACTTACTTGTCCATAGGGTAGTTGAGGAAGATCCTTATCAACTCCTATTCGTACTTGTTGAGGCGCGATTGGCCAACGTATTTTTTCTTCTTCGGAATAAAGACTTTCCGAACTTCTTCTAATTTTTTATTGGCATTGATCTTCTCTCTCGTCGTTATTTGGCAAGCATTCCCTTGACCCTCGTCAGCGGTTGCTTTTCGCGATCATCATGTCTGCAATGTTGTTGACGGTTATCGGTGTTTAGCACCAAAGATCATCTTCCTCGATGCGGGCGTAGCAGACGTCAAGTCGAGACATATCCTTACATCGCTTCTTCATGCTGTGCGATTGTGTCCGCCGATGCGGCAATGTCGGCCTTTGGTTCCACCGTGACTATGATTTTGTTGGACAATAGAGTCGACGACCTTCTCAACCGTCGCCACGCAAGCGATGATCAATGGGAGACACAATGTTAGCTGGTTCTTGTTCTTCAGGGATTGTGTCCATCTTTGATGCCGCACTTTAAGCCGCCCGTTCCACCGGGTTCATGACGGAGTCATTGATCTTATCAACCGCAACAATGGCAACATCATCTGTGATCTCCTCCAACGTGACGGCCATGTCATCAAGCTCTAGTACCATCATCGGCGATGGATGTCTGCTATTGTTTCATCATCACCGTGGCGGTAGAGACGAAAGGCGTTATTGTTTTCCTCTTTTTTGCAAGCCTCTTCGAATGTGGCCGTTTTCAAATGGCCTCGCCGATGATGTCATCGTCGTCGAAATCCGACGTCACGTACGTCCCAGGTGCTTCATTTGTTCGGATGGGACGACGCGATCGATATGGCGACAGCCTTCTAACGCCACGACCCTAGCGACAAGTCGAGGGAACTCGGTCATCAATATCTCATGAAAAGCTCGCGTAAGAGTTGCGGTGACATCCTCGCTTAGTGCCGCTCGAGGCGTTGCCGTGGTCGCTGGGGCGCCACGATAGGGGGAGTGTCGATGTCAAAGTCGTCGATGGGGGTAGTTGCATTTGGCGGGGTAGGGAGAGGGCTTCTCCGTCGGCCGCACGACGGAAGAGGTTGCTATCTCATCTTGCCTTCGAGCAAGTGGTTCGGGAGTAATAGCATTGAGCCGAGCGGTTGGGCCGGAAACAAATATATCTTTCGTCAAGTCGTACGGAACCAGCTCAGGAAACTAACATGTGTAAACCAAACAATTTAGCGAAATCATTCAATTTAAACAATAAAAACTATAGTTAAACATTGAACTTATATATTTAAACATTATAATATAAACGTAAACAAAGAACAAAAGTTTTAAACATTGAAGATACTTTTTAAACGGTAAATGAACAAAGTTAAACGGTAAATAATATGTTTAAACATTAACGCTCACTCGTTAAAACACATTGTTCAGTGATTTATTACCTCTTTTCCTTTTGAGAAATGACAAAAGCTGGTTTCTATACGTCGCTTGCTTAGGTAAGTATTTTCACCGTAGCACGACATCCTTGGGATCTTACCAAAAGCAGACTTTCTTTCGGTTCCGATCCGGTTCAGTAAAACCGGATGTTAAAGCGCGGCAAGCAAACCCTTGATATACCACTGTTGGTCTTTCTTCCCCGGGCGTCTAGCTTGCACTCGGCAGTTTGCTGTGGAATGTCCTCCATAAGCCGGCAAGCATCGCTCGCGCCCGTGCGTATCGCCACGTACCGTGTAGATCATCGAGCATAATCAGCGATCCGGGTTAGGGAAACCAGCGGGGAGGTATTTGGGAAGAGGGTGAAAGTGCACCATCGATGGTTTCGCAAAAATTTTTCTTCTCCCTCTACGTCCAACGAGTTGCTAAAGAGTGCTCTCCGATGGAGTCTCTGCGCGTGTCTCGTGGGTTTTGGATAAATACCTCTTCGAAAGTGGCGTGTTTTTCTTCTTCGAAACACATTGCGTTTCCATCGCAACGCAGACTAAAACGAGGGCCACATCTTGTGTCCGAAAGTCGGATGTTTTCCCGATCTCGAATTTATTGATGCGGTTTATTGTACGCTGCGGCGATGAGAATCAAGAAGGGCCCGCTCTTGGAATACGACTTCAAACTCGGTGAATCTTCATGACGGTGTCTGGATGATCTCCGATGTCGAGGGATCATGTGAACTTTCAATTCACCTAGCGGTCTCCACTCACGGGTGTCAAGTAGCACGCCCGATCGACTAGATTGATCGCCATAATCACAAAGCCCTGCGACAATAACATCACATTCGACGGTAGTATTCACAAATTGTTAAGCGAAATATAAGTTGTTAAGCAGTAAACTCTCGATTCTTAAGCAGTGATATCACTTATTAAATAGAGACCTATATTATTAAATAGGGATGCCAATATTTAAAGCCCGAGACGACAAAAACTTAAAGCGGTGAAAAAGCTTCGTTCTTTAAATGGAGACCCTCATTTATCTGACTCCAACTATATCGATTGAAAGGAAAGCGATATTATAAATATTACACAAATCACAACAATCGAAAAAAACTATTTCGATCGTGGTACTATGATGACGAAAATGTAAAACAAAACAAAAATCCTAGCCAGAAATTTCCTCATGACTATAACAAAACCCCAGTTAATAAACCCCCCTGCAGGCTTAATGTCTTCCAATAAAAACAAAATCACAAAACAAAAGCAGAAAAATGTTTCTGTAGATGAATAGTAACATAAAAACCATAATCAATACCTTAGATCAGCAAACTGATGAAATGTCGAATACTATGCGGACTTCTCGTCCGAGACACCGGTGGCGAGGAAAAAGTTCGAATTTTACAGGAGGATGTGCAAAAATAGGTCGAGACGCGAGTTGAGAGAAGATAGCAAACGGCTCAAATGGTTTGTAGCCCTAACAAAACCCCCACCCTCCCCACTTACTCTCACACCGCGAAAACTAGGCTGCAACTACGACTTCCCTATGAAGGCGATTTTTTGTCCATAAAATTTAAAAATCACTACGTTAACCACCATTACATATTTTGGGGGTTTCAAAATCATAGAGTGTAAAAGAAAGGGGGTTTTGAGGATTGCAAAATTAGGAGGGTTTTTTGGTAATATGACAGATTTAGGAGGTTTTTCTGACAATTTTCACTATATTATATTATATTATTTATTCATTTATGATTATGATTATTATTATTTCTGATAAATAAATAAAAGTGTGGATAAGATCTCGTTTTTCAAGAATTGGTCCTTTTTTGGCACCGTAAAGTTGATTGATATGTGCCAATTTTATAATATGTCCTTTCTTGGCACTGTTGATTAACAGATGGATATGCAATTTTATAATATTATTTTTTTTCAAAAAAAAAAATATGGTCCATGGATATGCCTTTTTAATATATATATATATATATATTTATCAAAAATAGGTCCTTTTATAATGTTATTAGGGATTTTAATGTTGAAATGTTTATTTTAATTAGAATTAATTAAATTTAAAAACTTTCATGTATATCTCTAATAATTGGAATTTTTTCTCATTAACATATTCAATAAAATAACATTGTTTCTAATCAATATTTAAAACATATTTTTAATTTGTTTTTAATTATTTAAGATTTTGGTTTTGTCTTCTTATATAATTTTATTTGTGTTTTATAAGAAATTATGAAAAAAACCTTATAAAAATAGTTTTTAGATATTATATAGAACTTTTGAAATTTAAGAATATGTGTAAAACTCTAACCAATGATCATCATAGGCTTAGGTTTCTTTTTAAGAAATGTTTTGTTTAGGGCTTAGGATGTGAAAGAACATGATAGATGTTAAGATAAAAATAAAATCATAATTCTACAATAAATAATTATTAAAAAAAATGCATTACAAGGGCTTGTGGTTGTTTGAAAAGGTCAAAGTGGTCATTCACAACTTGGGTCCTCTTATTATTTTTGTTTGGGACATATAGTATAGAACCCTAGATTTATAATATAATTTTTAATTATAACAGTATAAATTAGTGTAAAATACAGATGTCAACTTTCGGAGAGATGGTTATACAATTTTATATTACTACAACTTGTAAATAATATTTGATATTTTATTTAATTTTAATTATTTATAACATGTAAAACTATAAAATAATACAAACCATTTCTTTCTATCCTTGACTTTATCTTATTGACAACAAACGTGTACATTAATTCACACCCAACCAAAAGCCATGTGCGTACTCTTTTTTTAAAAGAAAAAAGAAAAAAAAAATTTACAAAACAGAGCTGGCCATTGTATTTTATGAAGGAGGAAAAGCCATGTGCGTACTTTGTGTGTGTGTGTTGGGTAGAGAGGGGGCATAAAATAAAAGCTACAAGACAAAAGTAGACGTTTCAATCACCATCCTCTTGTTTTTTGGGGATGGAGGAGGAAAAGGGGACTAAATTTTTGTTTTTTAAATAGAGAAAAAAAGATGAGATTTTTGCTTTTTCAAAACTATACCATCAGCATAGTTGTTAGATGGCCATCTAATTACTAATGCATGTACATCACTAGAAACGAATTCTAGGGATGGGATTTTTGCTTTTTCAAAACTATACACCATTAGCATCAGTTGTTAGATGGCCATCTCAATTATGCGATGCGTTGATCATCCCTGAAAGCGAATTAAGGGGACGTTCCCCAAGAGATGAATTCTCTATATATATAATGTGGGTTAAAATAAATTTTAAAAATGAAAACATAAGTGGGCGTTCAATCAGCCATCTCTTTTGGGGATGGAGGAGGGAGAGGGGACTCGAATTTTTGCTTTTTCAAATGGAGGAGGAAAAGAGGACAGGATCTTTGCTTTTTCAAAACTCATACATCATTAGCATCGTCGTTTGAGATGACCATCTAACTTCGATCGAGGACATCCCTAAATGATTCTAGGGACGTCCTCGAGGAGATGAATTCTCATATATAATGTAGGGGTTAAAATAAATTTAAAAATGAAAACATAGTATTACCCTCATATTTATGTAATTAGAAAGACAGTGGGGATCCTTGCATGACTGAGAGTGAGGTTTCCCTCTCCCAGTTGCCCAATCAGGATGGATGGGGATGGAGAATCCCATTCCGGAGCTAAAGGAATAAATGGGAAGTGACTCCCCCATCCCTACGCCTCATCTCAGGGACTCAGCCATAAAGTCACTTATCTGTCAACAACGAAGAAAGGTTAAGCTTGAAAGAATATCAACTTATGGAACTTTTAAGATTGACCATTATTACTATTTATTATTATTATTATTATAAATATTATTATAAATAAAATAAAATAAAATAAATCACTCATCTCAACTAATGCCATGAGCTTGAGCTAAATAGTTGGGAGCTCAAACTCGAGCTAAAAATTTTGGTGCTGATACTTGAGCCCAATTCGATCGTATATTTGTTTTTATATCTCGAGGGCTCGATTGAGTATACCTATCGAGCTACTCGAGAACTTTCACTCAGCTCGAGTAGTAGATTGAAAAATCACTATGCCCGTTCTTATAATTCGAGATCGAGCTCGAGTTGAGGTCAAAAGGTTAAAATAGTAATTTTATAATAAATCTAATGTTATATATATACTATATTAGAGCTAGCAGTCACGAGTCAAATATCAAAATGATTGAACTCGGGAAACCCGACTGCCCAACTACTTGGGTGTGAGCTCGACTCGATCATAACGAGTCAAGTTTGAGGTTTTTCGCGAATTGAGTCCCGAATATTTTACAAGTAGAGGTGTATCATTTACACTCTAAGCCATGGGCTACTCACAGTTTCATTCAAGTTGTAATTAATAAATTCCAATAATTAATGACCACAAGCTCCCTCACACATGTTGCGCCTATAAAAGACCACCCACAGACTCTGCTTTAAGTGCGCCAAACTCACTTGATTAACAATGGCCTCAATCTTTCAACCAATTTCCATGTCTCCCACCACTATAGTCCCTATTTAGTTCCAGTACTTCATTATTAGCCACAGGAAAACCAGCATTGCTTTGCCTTTTCCTTTAATAAACACTCATCCCTACCAAGTAGCAAAAACAAGCACTCAAGAAGAACAAGTGGTAGAGGTGGCAACATTGTGTGCTGAGAGGAGGAAATATCCCAGTCCAAACTAGTGCTCCTCAAACCACTACTGATGCAGCTGTGGCTTTTTGGCAGGCAGAGACTTCCCTCCTGGCTTTGCTTTTTGGTGCTGCCACTTCTGCTTATCAGGTTATTTTTCTCATGATATATAAGTATTTACAAGGGAAAATTTTTGTTGAAGAGCTCTACGGTAATCAAGTAATAACATGTAAATATTAAAACAAGGGAGTAAAGATCATCATAAACACAAGCATGGTGGTAATGGATTTTACTTTTTATTTTTAAGAGTTATGGACAATATATATGAACTTTGAGTTTTTAGTCAAAGAGGATGTTTTTGGGAGTAGAAATTGGCAGATCAACCTCATTGTATTTGAGGGTGTCAAACTGAGGCCTCAGACATAAACGATGTGGGAAGCACTAGTATTATCGCTTGGTTCCTATGGTTTCACTATTGATGTTTTGCACTAAAAATAAGTATATATATATATATATATATATATATATATATATATATATATATATAATGGCTGCGTTTTTCCAGCCGGATGTCCTCGGATTTTAAACATCATGCGAGTTTGATTATCAAGCGTCGCAGCATCAATCGTTCTATTTATAGTCGTTTTATGCACTCAATGCCTATCATTTTTACTCTTTATTTTCACTAATAATTTTTCAAATCGGGATGTACATGTGTATACATATGATCTTTACTTATATATATATATATATATATAAAGACAAAAAGATAAATCCAGAGTAGATTTGGATAATCTCAGAAAGCGTTTTAAGTCTCGTAGTTGGATAATCGTCTCAGAGTATTGCTTGTATCATGTATGCTCTCTTTTTTATAGTTCTTTGTACTGTAGCTCGAGGAGAGTGATTCTACTCTGTTTATAATGATAATAGCAGTGATTCTGTCTAGATGTAGTATTGTGACGTCCTTAGATTTGAAATCTAAGGATATTCCTTGATGATAAGTTCTCTCTATATATAATGTGTGTGTATATTTTTGTTGCAGATAGAAGGAGCTTGAATGAAGGGAGGGGAGAGGGCCAGCATTTTGGGACACTTTCACCCAACAGCACCCTAGGTATAAATATATATATATATATATATATATATATATATATATATATATATATTTATATCTTGCAATGAATAATGAACACCTCTTCTTCTTAATGCAGTAGTTAATATAAGAATAAATAAGATTGAACTTTATTACTTAACAAGAAAAATATTTTGTATAATAATCACTGGGTTTGATTTTCTATTTTTATTATAACCCCCAACAAAAGAAAGGTAAATCTAATTAATATCTGGTCTAAAAACTATATTTATATATCGGTATATATATATATATATATTAAACAGAAGCCCACATTAAAAAGATCAACCTATATTTTACAATTTCTTTTTTTTTTTCCCTTAAAAAATTTCAAGTTGATTTGTAATCAAAGAAATATAAATAAATCTATATGTAAATGAATGAAAATAAATGAATAAATCAAAAATGTTTTCTTTGGGTTAATCTAATTTTTAAACTAGTTCTTAAACTAGTTTCGAGTGTGAAATATATATATATATATATATATAATATTAATATAATTTAATACAACATAAAATACCAAAATGAAAACTCCTTTGTATTTATAACAACATTTATTAAATTTATTATGAGCATGTTTAATTATTTTTTTAAATATTTTGCGAGAAAAATTGCGGACATGAGCAATGGAAATATTCTTTGTGGATTCATATCATCGATACAAAGTATTTCCTACTTACAAATAATATATATATATATATATATATTTCGGGTCTTACAAAAAATAATCTTCAAAATTTATATTTTTGCCAATTTTTATTTAATTTTTAAATTCTAACTATTTTAGAGGGAGGACGTGGAAGTGCTTGAGAGGACATGAGCGTGAGATTCCTATAGATTCTCCATTTCATGGTCAAGGATTCTACCAAGTATGTATTTATTTAATCTCTAAAATCATATTTTCCCAACTTAAATCATAAAAATTTGTTTACGTTAATTTTTATCAGACGGATCACTGAAAGGTGGCATTAATCAAGAAGGAATCAACTACTACAACAATCTCATTGATGAATTAATCAAAAATGGTTTTGCATATTCACTTTTTTGTAAAAAGCCTTAATTAATTACATATTTAATCAATTTAATTTATGATTAAAGCAGGACATCACACCTTATGTCACTATGTTCCATTGGGATGTCCCTCAAGCTCTTGAGGATGCATACGGAGGCTTTCTCAATAAAAAGATAATGTAAATAATATTATAAAATTCATAATTGATTGTAAAAAAGAGTGTTACACATCACTAATCAAAGGCTTTAATCAGGTTTGATTTTAAGGACTATTGTGAAATTTGTTTCAAAAATTTCGGAAACCGAGTTAAGCATTGGATCACTTTGAATGAACCATGGACTTTCAGTAGCATGGGATATCGTTTTGGACAGCACGCGCCCGGACGGTGCTCAATCGCCGAGCCTTACATTGTCACACATAATTTACTGCTCGCTCACGGAGCTGCCGCTAGACTTTACAAAGACGAGTATCAGGTTATGAAACAATATTAATAGTCTCGCAATCAATTAATTTGGTAACACGTGAATATGAATTTCTTGTTGTTCCAGGGAACGCAAGGAGGACAAGTCGGGATAACTTTGGTTTGCATGTGGTATCAACCTTATGACCAAACACACAGACATGTTGAGGCGGCAAGCCGAGCTTTGGATTTCACGCTTGCATGGTCAGCGTGTGTATATATTATATATATGAACTTAGAACTTTATGTTTGATGTTATTGATGATATTTTGTTAAGGTACTTGGAACCATTGATGCATGGAGATTATCCATTTAACATGAGGGTTATAGTGGGGGATAGACTGCCTACTTTCAGTGAAGAAGAAGCAGATATGATTAAAGGATCATATGATTTCATCGGTATCAATTACTATACTGCGAGATATGCTCGTGAAATACGGTATTCTCAAGCACCTCCTTCCCTCTACATGGATGACTCATATGCCGAATCATTAGGCAAGTTCTTTCAAAAACTGAGAGAGTTTTATTTGGTTAATGTTTTCTAACTAGTACTTTTTAACTTTTACTGCAGCAAAAAAAGATGAGGTTCCTATCGGTGAATCGGTGAGTAATGTTTATCATTAAAAGTAGAGAATATATATATATATATATATATACGGATTCATTTATGTTATGAATTTTCAATAAGCAGAATGGAAGCTGGATTAATGTGTATCCGAGAGGACTCAGATACCTACTGTTACATATAAAGAGCCAATATGAAAACCCGGCAATCTACATTACTGAGAATGGTAGAGCATTAACCAAATATAATAGAAAAATATAAGAATTATTATATTCTAGTATGTCTAACATTAAATTCTTATATGGTAACAGGAATTAGCAATGTTGACAAGTCTGACATACCCAAGGAGGAGGAAGCTCTGGCTGATGAAATGAGAAAGAACTACCTTGCAGCTCATCTAGCTCAAATTTGTGAAGCCATAAGGTAATTGTCACTGTTTTTTTCAGCTAAATTTATCTTTGTTTCCTTATTCTGTTATGGTAAATATAAGAAAACAATACTAACTAATCATCTTCAAAACGATGTTTATTTGTTTCTGTATATATATGTCTTATATATTCTTTATTCAAGCAAAAAGTAGAAACTTTAAAACATAAATAAGAAGTTCTACTGAAACAATGTTCATCTGCTGATCTATCTCTGTTTTCTTCTGTTTTTAAGGAAATACAAGAAATTAAACATCAATAGATTCAGGAACCACACTAAACCAAGTATTCAAAGAAGCTATATTTGTCTGCTGACATGTCTTGTTAATTATCATCTGCATTTGATGAAATACAAGCAATTAATCAATACAAATATATTCAAGGACAACACTAAACAAGTACTGTAGAAACATCATTCAATAAAACACAAGAAATTAAAACAGGCAGAGCTAAGAACAGTAGTAATCAACCAAGTATTCACATATCTTCTTATTTTCTTCATTGAAAACAAAGACACAGAATTTAATTAAACTACTATTCATTGTTCATGTTAATATAAACACTTGTTAATTAATGATTTCAGGGAGGGAGCAAATGTGAAGGGATACTTTGCATGGTCTCTAATGGACAACTATGAATGGCAGAAAGGTTACACGGAGAGGTTTGGGCTCAATTATGTGGACTATAACACTTTGGAACGCACACCAAAAGACTCTGCAAAATGGTTCTCTAAATTCCTGCAGCCAAAGCCTCAAAACTAGCTTCCATTAATTACTACTAATGTAATAATGGATGCATGTTGTACTATCTTTGTGTCTCTTCTTAATGCACTGGTTATGCTGTTTGTTTCTTCAAAATGAATGGACTATCCTTGTATCAGTATTATTAATAATAAAATAAATTTGCTTGCTTTCCTTTGACATTTATTGCCTGTGTTTGATATCTCCATTATGCCAATAATCTTGCAATGCTGTGTTAAATATATAATGATTTTGATGAATCACTGTGTCAGATAAATAACTTTATAAACATTTTTTTGTATTTTGGTACTCTTTTTTCAATAAATTAGCTGCTACATTTCTTAAATTAAAAAAAGAATTTAGATAGAACAAAGGTTACGCCGAAAAATTCGAGCTCTTAAGTGGATTTTAAAAGTAATAAAAAGAACAATTTTGAGGACTCTGTCAAGAGGTTCTCCATGCTTCTCCACTCTCAAATTATTTTTTGAAGAGAAAATAGTTGGAAATTTTCATTTGTGTTAATTCATTGATAATGTTTCAATTAAATACAAATTTTCAATTTTAGTTTAAATGATTTTGAATTCAACCAAAGTTTTTAATTGTGACAAAAGATGTTCGTAGTTCTTATGCTTAATTTAATTCATATATGTGCATATGACTAACTTACTATTTGTACTTGATGTCTATTTTTTTAACTTCATAATTTCTATCAAAACACTTATAAAATATATATTAAAAAACACTCTAACTTTTTTTAGTTTTCTAAAAATATATTTAAGTATTTTCATATCCTTATTTATTATGTATCATTTTTATTAAAAAAATAAAAGTATGTATATATGTATATATATTTATATATGTATGTATATTGTGTCGTTTACAGCTTTTTACACCACTTAATGTTTAGAATTCAAAAAGATATTTTAGTATCAACAACTATACTCATTTGAAAAATAAAAAATAAATGTAAAAAATCACGTATAGCTTATTTGTCTTAAAAATGTTTTGTTATGTGTTAAATATCCAATACGTGTAGTATAATGCACTGAATTTATATAATAAATTTTTATTAAAATTTAGCTAAAATCATTTGCAACCTTGGAAATTTCTGGTTATGTTTAACAAAAGATATTCATTTTAATATTTAAAAAGGATTTATTCGTTTTCATTATATATTCATCTAATACATATATATTTTAACAAAAGATGCAAGTGACTCATTTGTTTCCCTACATTACTTGAGAAATTAATGTTTTATTTTATATACTTGTTTTCTGTAAAAATAACTTAGTTACAAAACTATTTATATCTTATCTAATATATATACGAAATGAGCAATCACTTAAAAGTTCGGTATTAGCCTATGTTTTGAGTATTAAAGATAAACCCTTCTCTTATCGACGGTTATTTTCGGACAGCTTTTCGACGGCCAAAGGGTGATTGAGCGTTGACATAAAGGTAGCAGGATATTAGCGGGTGACTCTCGGTTTTAAGCGAAAATACTAAATTTTAAAGCGGAACCCCATAATTTTAAGCGGAAAAGTCAGATTTTAAGCCTAGAATGTGTTATATGTTAAGTGAAAGACTTATGTAGTTAAGCAAAAACAACAAATTTTAAAAAGCGGAAACTAATAATTTTAAAAGCGGGAAATACGTGATGTAAAATAAAATAAGTAGCAGTAAGGAATTGCGTTAATTGAAAAGTACTGCTTGTCGGAAATTGAAAAATAAAAGGCGCCAAAAAGGAGGGCCCTTTCGTGCAATTCAAATTCGAGAAGGTGCATGCGGGATGTTTAAAACTTTTAGGAACTAAAAAATAATTTTCCCAATATATATATATATGTATATATAATGACTATGTTTTGGCTTTGTTTGCCAAATGAAATAGTCCATGATTTCAACCAAACACTAAATTTATCTCTTATAGTTTTTTTTCTCAATATTTAATTATTTAAATTAATATTTTTAATAATTAATTTTAAAAATATTAATGTTGGTAATAAATATTATTATAAGAATATAATAAAAGTTTAAAATATTTATTTTTATTAATATTGACTAAGTCAACGTTTGAAAAATAAAAAATGAAAATTATATATCTCGGATAATTGAAATTATTTCTCATGCTCCCAGCAGCTCATTAACATATTTAATGAAATAATATTGCTTCTAAAATTATATATTTAATTTTTATAATGATCTATAATTCTTTTTTGTCTTATTATTATTATTTTATTTATGTTCAATAATTTTATAGATTTAATGATATACACAGCATAGAAACCCCAAATATGTTTTTTTTCTTATGTCTTTTTTATATGATTTTATTTATGTTCTGCTATTAAATAGATTTAAATGCATAAATATTATTAAAAACAATGAAAAAAAACCTCATTTGAGCTTCAATAAAAACAGATAGGTTTTAGATACTATATTGAACTTTTGAAATTTTAAGAATATGTATATAAGTTTAAACAAATCAACTATCATCGGGGGGAGGGGATTGTTTAATGGCTAGTTAAATTTTTTCAATATTTCATCAATTTAATTAGAAAAAATTTATCTTTCCATCCTAGAAAATCACTTGGAAACACAACTGAAAGCTGAGATCTCATCTGAGGAGTCACACAAGATCTTTTTGTGATTAGTGAACTCATTTACGCTCGTGAGGTTTCATAGTGTTATAAAACATAGAACCGAATAGAGCAGTACCGTAGCAAAATAAATAAAAATAATACTGAAAAGTAAAAGACACAAAGATATTACGTGAAAAACTCATAAATAATTAAGGTAAAAATCATGGACAAAGATAGAAGAATTTACTACGTGAAAAAATTTCAAGAATTATAAACTCTTTTTAATAACAAATAGAAAAACTATTATTCTCTCTTATAATAGGATAAATACTAACTCTCTCAAAAATATTTTCTAACACTCTTCTTTTCTCTTTAATTTCTCGCTTTTTGTCTCTCTTCTTTTCTCTCTGCTGTGTTGAAAAATGAGAACTTCGGCACTTATTTATAGGAGAATGCAAAGTGCTTTTCACCTACTAAGCCACCAAATTTGACTACCTTCATCCTTTAGTTTATGAGTGCCATTTGATTAAGCCGTTGCTTTAAGCAAATGGTTTGGTGAGCCATTTTATTAGTGGGATTGGTTTTTGACTAACACATGCTCGATTAGCATGAGGTCATATGTGAAAAGTTGAAAACTTGAAATCAGTTTGATGAAGAAAAGTAAAATTATGATTTTATATAAAAAATTATTAAAAATAAAATTATAAAAGCTTATGGGTCATAGGTTACGGTGGTGAATCAGTGATATGCAACTTTCATATGGTCTCACTAGGCCTTTGATTTTTTTTTTGTTTGAGTCGCCCTGTATAAAAAGCAAAAAAAAATTTCTAATATATATATATATATATACTTCATCTTAATTCTATGCCCAAATAATACTATTCATTCCAGTATTTTTTGAGTGGCCATTTGGCTTGCTATGGTTGGCAGATAAAAATTATTATTTTTTAATTGGTTGATGGTTGCTCTTCTAACCTTAGGTCTCTAAAATTCCGATTGAGTTTCTCTCTCCTTCTCCGCCTCCATTATCCACCTCTTCAATAGCCTCCATCTCGGTCTTTTGCTTCTCCTCTTCTTCCCCTACCGCTGCTCTCAAGCTCACTGATGAGTTTTTTGATTCGAAGGAACCTCGGCTTGAAGGCTTTTTTTGCATATGAAGGAGTTAGATAAGGGAGCGATTGCCAACCCTGATGAAGGGTGGATCCGCATTTGCATTCTCCGGAAATGAGAACTTTCTCATGAACTTGCCAGCCCTTCTCTCCATCTGCAAGTACTTCCTATCCTCCTCTTCTTCATCTCTCTTTCTCTCACCACTAATCACAAGCACGCTCTCATCCTCAACATGGACCTTGATCTTCATTGGCTTAACCCTAGGCATATCCTCCTCATGGATGTAAGATCAAGGGAGTTCCTTCACGTCTGTTGGAGTCATGGTCTTATCCAACTCATCGTGGATGCCCATGAGATGTCTGCAAAGGTGGACATGAGAGGTCTCTCCAAGCCCATCACCAGGTCCATTGCTTCTCCCAATTCTTTTTCTTCTAATGTTGTTGTTGTTGTTGTTGTTGTTGTTGTTGTTGTTGTTGATCTTGCTCTTCTCTTTGATTGAGTTGGATTTCATCGATGATAGAGAATTAGGGTGAAGAAACCTGTCTCCGCTCTAGGACTTCTTTCTGGATGCTGAGGTCGAAGGTATGGATTCTGCCTCGCTCCAATGAACTTTGGTTTGGATTGCATTTTGAATTAAATGAGTGTGATATGTGTCCATCGGCCATTAGTTCTCCATGTCATCTCTTTCTCCATTATTCTTTGCTGGGAAACTGATTTCTATGACGTACTCTAGAACCCCATCGGCGGTGGCAAACTGTTATGGAATTTCAATCAATTAAGGAACGTAACTAAGAGCCTTGAATTCAGATCATAGTTTATTGAGAATCCTCTCACAATTCAGCCACAAATCATCGAATGTTCAAAAGGAAATATAATTTCTTTCAGAGATTGGCAAGTTCCACAAGTTTTATAGCAAATCAAAGAATAGAAATTCTAGGAACAAACAGAGAATCAATCCAGAAATTGAAAAAGAAATCAGAAGACAATGGGAAGCTAACTTCCTTCCGATCCATCGTCGGAGATCCCCACCGAAGCTCGCCGGAAACCATAGCATCTGAATAGGACTAGACCTTAACCATCTTCGAAACCAACGATACCCCTTCTCCCTTTCTCTTCATCCCTTTTATATCCCTTTCCACTCGGCATTAACGAACCTTCTCGCAGTTCTCCCGATGTCTTCTCTTCATTAGTCCACGTCATCACCTGTAACAAACTCCTTTAAACAAGAGTTCCTCCATTTGATTCTTTGGCCACATCCACCAATGGTTGCTTCGTTAGCTACATCGCTCCCTTGAATGTCATTACAATCACGATGTGGAAGACAAAGATCCTCCCTCACGTGCCCCTTTATTTGAAACTCCATCACTTGGCACCAGCTTCTCTCGCGCCATTACAATACCCTCCCCATTTAAATTGGCCTTGTCCCCAAGGCCAGGAAATTGAGATTTAATCCATTCCCAATCCTCCCAAGAATTGTCACCATCCTGACACCCTTCCCATTGAATCAATGCCTGAATACACACTTTCCCATTTCGTAATACCTGTCTGAAATTGAGAACTGCCACAGGTTGTAAGAATGGACCTTCAGCAATTTATTTCAATGGAAGAGGTAATGTACTTGCTTGTGCCAAAGGATCCCCCTCACATTTCCTTAATAGAGAAACGTGAAAAACTGAATGAATACAACTATCTTCTGGTAATTACAATTTATAAGCGACCTGTCCAACTTGTTAAATTATTTGAAATGGACCAAAATATTGCATACTTAGCTTCTGATTCTTTCTCAAAGCTAGAGAATGTTGCCGATAGGGCTGAAGTTTCAAAAATACCTAATCACCCACAGAAAATGAAACTTCAGAGCGATTCTTATCAGCAAATATCTTCATCCTAGTCTGTGCCTTCAAAAGGTTCTATTTCAATTGATGCAGGACCCTGCCCCTTTTCTGCAACATTACGAAGTATAAGAAATCAGAAATGGAGGATCCCGGCCATAGACTATTTGAAATGGAGTGAATTCAGCACTAGACCGGTATGAGGTGTTATACTAGTATTAAGCCCACGGTAAAAACTCAACCTAGACTTTGGGATTTTCAGAAACAAAACAACGGAGATATAGCTCAATACATTTATTCAATGCCTCCGTTTGATCATCTGACTGTGGATGGTATGCTGTAGATCTTGATAAAGTAGTACCCATAGACTGAAAAAGATGACGCTAAAATATGCTGAGAAAAACCTTGTCTCGGTCACTGATGATACTCCTAGGGACTCCATGTAATTTGACCACCTTATTAATGAAAGTGTCAGCAACAACAGTACTAAAAAAATCAGCTTTGAGAGGCATAAAATGGCCAAATTTAGATAATCTGTCAACAACCACAAAGATAACAGAATATCCTTTTGATATTGGCAAACCAACAATAAAATCCATAGTCAAATCATCCCATATCTGTTGAGGAATTGGCAAAGGGCTGAAGAAGTCCAACAGTGGTGAGTATGACTTGCTTTTAGCTTGCTCGACAAAACCATACAAGCTTTTAACAAATTGCTTAACATCTTTACGCATTCCTAACCAATAAAATTGTTGAGCCATCCTCATATAAGTCCGAAGGGTTCTTGCATGGCCACCAAGAGGTGTACAATGAAATTCATGTAACAATTGAGTTCTTAGCTATTTATCATCAGGAATAACCAATTTCCCTCTCCTCCATAACAAATTCTATTGCCAAGTAAAATGTAGGATCCGTATTGGTATGTGACTGAATTTCCAGAATTTTGTCAATACAAAATTTATCCTGTTGTTGAAGTTGTTGTATCTGAGATTGCAAGGAACAACTTGAAATTGATATGTGCATTTGGAAACACCTAGATAATGCATCAACCGCCAAATTGTCCTTGCCCTGGCCGACACTCAATATTGAAATTATAGCCCATGAGCTTTGGAAGCCACTCGTTATTGTTCGGAGTATGAATATTCTGTTGCCCAAGATGTCTCAATGCCTCCTAATCAGTTCTAATGGTAAATTGATGGCCAAACAGGTAATGTCTGAACTTAGTTACTGCTTCAGGATCTGATGCAATCCCCTTTACATAAGTCTGATTTTTCTTTTGCATTAAAGGAGTTAAGTTCTTCGAGAAATAAGCTATTGGATGATTAGCTTGACTCAAGACTGCACCAATGCCTGTCCTAGAAGCATCTGTTTCCAACATAAATGGCTTATTGAAATCAGGTAATTTCAAAGTTGGATCCTCAAAAATTTTCCTTTTCAAATCCAAAAATGCTGCTGCTGCTGTGTTAGAACTCCACTAAAAACAATCTTTCTTTAACAAGTCAATTAAAGGTTGAGCATGAAGGGCATAATTCTTAATGAACCTCCGATAATATCCACTGATCCCCAAAAATCCTCTCAACTGTTTAATATTTTGAGGTTCAGGCCATTGTAAAATAGACTCAATTTTAGTCTTGTCCATTTGCACACCATTAGCAGATACAATGTGCCCCAAATACTCAATTTGGAACACCCAAAGCAACATTTAGAATATTTTGCAAACAGTTTATGTTGTTGTAGTGTCAGAAGGACCTGCTCCAAATGCTCCAAATGACTATCCAAGTCCTTACTATACACCAGAATATCATCAAAAAAATATAAGAACATATCTGCGCATTGTAAACTGAAAAATTCCATTCATTAGAGCTTGAAATGTTGCTGGGGCATTTGATAATCCAAAGGGCATCACCAACCATGAAAGTGCCCATGATGTGTTCTAAATGTTATTTTATGTCTATCATCAGGATGAACTAAGACTTGATGGAAACCAGATTTTAAATCTAGTTTTGAAAAAATTTGTGCACCATGCAATTCATCCAACAATTCATCAACTGTAGGTATTGGGTATGCATCTTTAATAGTCAAGGCATTCAATGCCCTATAGTCTGTGCAAAATCTCCAAGTACCATCCTTCTTTTTCACCAACAGAATAGGAGATGAATAAGGACTTATACTATGATCAATTATGCAATCCTGCAACATCTGATTTACCATGATTTCTATCTCATTCTTTTGACTGTGAGGATACCGATAAGGTCTCACCTTCACCGGTTGTGCCTCAGATTGAAGAATGATTCTATGATCAAATTCTCGGATGGAGGTAATCCTCGTAGGTATAGAAAAATACAACCCTTTGATATTTGAGCAAAGCACTTGTTGCAATCTGTCTAGTATATCAATAGGAAACTCAAGTTGTACTCGAATGAACAAAAAGGATCTATCAAGATATTTGATGTAAAGACTCCAAATTATCTTCCTTAACTGACAAAGAATAGCAAACAAAAATTGCCTTGGATCTACACAATCGATGCAACTGATGAAGAGATGCCATATGAGGTCCAGAATTCTTAGTACTGTTAATAGTAAGGAATTTTCCATCATAATAAAATTGGATGTAAATATCTTTGCAATTCATAATATGAGATCCCAAGGTTGACAATCAATCAGCACCCAAAATAATTTCTGCACGCTTCAATAGGAAGCAAATACACTCGAAGTTGCAACAAATGGCCTTTGTACTTGAATTTGTAAGTTCTGAATCATGCCTTCAACCTCGTAGCGTAACCATCACCCACTAGAACTTTGAAAGGAGGACTTGGTTACACATCTAAATGTAAAAACTTTTTGCCAACCTAGGCTGTATAAAACTGCTGCCACCGCCCCTCATCCAATAAAAATTTGAACTTGATGCCCATTGATAACCCCAAGAAATCTCATAGTGCCGCATATGTGAGCACTGTTCATAGCAATCAATGAATGTTTAGTGGAAGATTCCTCAGAAACTATAGGATGTTCAAACCCCACAGTAAAATCAACAGTAGAGGAATAGTAACCTAATTAGCACTAATGCCATCTGGAACCTCTTCATCAGTAATAGCATCCTCATCCCATTGTAACAACAACAACCCTTTATTTGGGCATTTATGAGTAGGAGAGAATTTTTCGTCACAATTAAAACATAAGCCTTTGGCACGTCTTAAATGCATTTCATTAAAACTGATTCTCTTAAAAGGCTGAGAAAAACTAGGGGACCCCGATGTGGTCTCGACGAGTAGTACTCGAACATTCTCGTGAATTTACCCAAGATTTAGGAACAATAGTAAATTCCTTGATTTGGCCTAAAAGAGCTATTGTTGCCATGAATGTCTCGCGTAAAAACAAAGCACGTTTAGAAGATCCTTTTAACAACTACTCTAACATTTATCAGCTGTATTTGTCTTCATACAATCGAGCTAATTGCATAGCTTGAGGTAATGACTCAGTTTTAAAGGAATGATATCCCTTTGAATATCCTCTTCAAACCACTAATGAAACAAGTCAACAATGCTTTGTGTGACATTCCTTCCATTCTATTTTGCCAATGCAATGAATGTATCATAATATTGAGCAACAAAGTGCCATCATGAGATAAATTAAACAAAGGCATAACCCTGATCTTCATAAAGCGTAAGGTCCATAAGCAAATTCCAAAGCCCTCGAGAAACTGAGACCATGAGACAAAAATACCCATTCTTCTTCATCATCTCGATACCAAGGATAATCGGTCCCTCAAAAATGTATTTGAGCAATCTTGAGTTTATAAGGATCAGAATATCAAAAATACTCAAAGAATTGTTCAGCTTTGGTATATCCACTCGCAAAGACATCGTAACCATCAAAAACGGGGAAAATCCAATCTAATTGCTCTCATATGAGTAGAAGGAATAGCATGGCAGTCATGTTCTTCTCTAATCACTGCTGGTTGAACTGAAGTTGAAGTAGTCACATTGTCCTACAACTGAGTGTGATTATTCTCTAGAATTAGAGATAATCGAGAGAGAGCTTGTTCTACCAAATTCACACATTCATCACGCTGATATATGGATGCCAAAAACCTCTCTTCGCATTGATCCATAACAGTCATCATAGTATCCAATCGGGCTGTAATATCCTTCATACGCGTGGATTCCGCCATGAAGAAGAACAAAATCTCCCCAGAGATCAAACGAAAGCACCAAAATGTTATGGAATTTCAATCAATTAAGGAACAAAACTAAGAGCCTTGAATTCAGATCACAGCTTATTGAGAATCCTCTCACAATTCAGTCACAAATCATCAGAATGTTCAAAGGAAATAGAATTTCTTTTCAGAGATTGGCAAGTTCCACAAGTTTCACAAAGAAATCAAAAGATTAGAAATTTAGGAACAAACAGAGAATCAATCCGTAAATTGACAAAGAATCAAGACAATGGGAAGCTAACTTCCCTTCCGATCCATCATCGGAGATCCCCGCTAAGCTCGCACGGAAACCACGCATAAATAGGGACCGCATCCCTAACCACCTTCGCACTCAACGATACCCCTCTCCTTTCTCTTCATCCCTTTTTATATCCCTTTCCAAATCGGCATTAACGAACCTTCTCAGCTTCTCCCGATGTCTCTCTTCATTGGTCCACGCCATCACC
Organism: Dioscorea cayenensis subsp. rotundata; assembly: GCF_009730915.1. NCBI lineage: Eukaryota > Viridiplantae > Streptophyta > Magnoliopsida > Dioscoreales > Dioscoreaceae > Dioscorea > Dioscorea cayenensis. Next base: position 2,829,474 of record NC_052480.1, on the reverse strand, counting down.
CGTGAACTAAACTCCTTTAAACGAGAGTTCCTCCATTTGATTCTCTCGCCACGCCCACCAATGGTTGCTTCGTTAGCCACGCCTCCCTTGAATGTCATTACAATCACGATGTGGAAGGCAAGATCCTCCTTACGTGCCCCTTCATTTGAAACTCCATCACTTGGCGCCTTCTCGCCATTACACAAAACCTAAGATGCTATGGTTTTTGCCATCAGTTTTTGTATATTTTTATTTATTTGTGTTTTTTTTCCTTTGTTTTGGTTTGTGATTGAGGTTTGGGATTTGTTTTGTTTAGGTATTTCAATGAGAATTGGTGGCCTTCGCCTCTCGTGTTTCGAGGATCCTCCTGTTGAGAGCGCAGATAAAAAGAAACTGATTGATATTTTTTAGGTCAAAAAAACAATTTCCTATTTCCATATAGTATCATCTCTTATTGATCTGCCTTATTATGAGTGGTTTCAATTTAATAAGGTGAATGTGTGAATCGTTGAGAAGTTTTTAGTTCTTTATTTTTGATTTGAATGTTGATTTTGTTAGGATTACATGTATTATGTGAATTTGGATGAGTGTTTTTGAGTTTATTGAGGATATGTTGATCAAGCAATGGGCCTATCGATGGGTTGATGGGATTCTCTCAGCAAAGTTGTTTGAATTTTTCTTTTTAGAAATTAGGGTTTTAAAAATTTATTGAAAGTTTGATTCGTTTTTCGATTTTGGTGTGAAATAGGGTGCGATTTTAATTTTTTATAAATTAGGTATTTTAATCATTGAGAAGTCTGAGTTCTTTGTTTTGATTTGAATGCTTTTTTTGTTAGGATTACATGCATTATGTGAATTTGGATAAGATAAAAATGAGTGAAAAATAGGTAAGTTGTTATCGTTGAGTGGATTGACTTGGTGAATTAAGTTATGCTTGTAACTATGTAAACAAACAGAAAAAGTAGAAATGTTTTGGTTGTTCGCACCTTTATCACTATATGTTTGTGATGTCCATTCGGCCAAATAAACATTACCAAATAAAAACATAAGGCCTAGATATTGATGGGAAAAGCTATTCACATGGACTAATTTTAGTTTTTTCCTTTATCTTATAAAATATTTTTCAAATATTATCCCCTCAAATATCTTCCTTCCCAACCCTCATTTTTGGTGGGCATTTGTCACTCTCATTGGTGTCTTTTTTTCAAACCTGAATTTTGAAAATTGTTCTGATTTGGTTATTTTATTTTGTGAGCCTAATAATTGCACCCAACCCCCAATTATTGTGCCTTTTTAATGGTAAATTAAACAACCACCGTGACACCATCCTCATCTCCATCTTCGCTTTACATCTTCATCTCGCGAGCCTCTTCCCCTACCAAACCATCCTTCCTATTGACGATTGTAATTGTTTTTTTATTTGTTTTTGTGTAATTGTGGCATGCTCTTTTCCTCAGCTTTGCATCCATATTGATGAGGAAAAAGGAGAGGATTTTTCGTGAGGAGTATGGAACTCTTTTGAGGGAGTTAATATGTCCAAACATATGTTGGAGCATGTCAAGGTTTGAATCGTATTTTTATTTCAATCCCCCTTTTGATATTTAATGTAAAATTTGGTTTTTGTTGATTTTTAAGAGAACCTAATACAATAGCTTTTTCTCTTCATTTAAGTTGATTTGAATTTTTTACTTTTTTTCCCAAAAAAATTTGATTTTTATTGCTTTTTGTTTTTGTTTAATAGAGGTATAAGGTTAGAGAGAAAGAAGAGTTCGAGAAAAGTACTATATTTTCTTTATTTTTTCTATTATAATTTTTTCCCCTCATAATTATTTTTGAAGATTTAATTTTGTTGGGCTGTTTTTAGATGCAGTAAGAGAAGATGATTGAGAGCCATGTATTTGGAGAGGTGGCGCTCTCACTTCAGTAGCAAACGTCTTTTTGGATTTTGTTTCTACGTTGTCTTTTTATTTTTATTTTATTTTTTATTTGTTTATAAAAAAATGAAGCTTCACTGAAGATCAAAAACACCCAAATGAATTCATTGAATTTCTCTAATAATCTTAATTTTTTTATTTAGATAATATTTTTTTAATTATTTTTCTATTTTAATTCTTTTATAAATGACTGTTTGTCATTATTATTCTGCTATGTAAATAAGTTTTCTATTCTAATGATTGAGTTTATTGGTTCATGTGATTTATTTTTTAGCTATTTGTTTAATAATACTTATCTCTAGGTTTGATCACAATAAGTCTATTTATGTCATTCATCTTGCACCATATTATAACCATGAGGACACTGGCGTGCAAATCCAACGAGAAAAGTGATGATAATAGTAAGCAAGGAATTTTTTCTGTTTTCAAATATTTTTCAGAAGATGCAAACAAGTTGATAAGATTTCATAAAGCCACAAGCCAGGAGAACAAATTGGGAAAAACAAGCATGGAGATTTTTCACTATTTCTAGAAGTTTATTACCAAATAAAATATATATTATAATAAAATCCTAGGCTTAAAGCTTTCCAATAATTTACTAATTGAGGAAGGCTAATAAAGGCACATCATATTGTGGGTCATTATGTTAGAATAAATAATGCACATAATATAATCCTTCCAAAAAAAGTGAATGCTTAATAAATAAAAAAATAAAAAATTTAAAATATTCGCTATAATTCATACAATTTTGAAAATCAACATTTAAAAAAAGATTTAATTAGTAAAAATAATTAAAAAAACTAAAAGAATTTGAAACGAATGACCACATATGCTTTGTATTGAATATTTAATTCTTATGTTTGACAAGATTAATTGAATAGTCTTTTTTCCCCATAATTTTTGTCTTAAGAATATATAAATAATAGAAATATTGGTTTCGTATATTTCTAAAATTTGACAATATATTTTTTCTACACTATAATTTAAAAATATTACACATGCCTTCTTTGATATAATCTGTACTCTAGTAGAGATATTCACTCTCTTCATATTTCATATGATTTTAAAAATTTACACACTAATATAATTTTGAACTTTTATTTGTTATCAAAAGATTATTTGAATTTTATATATATATATATACTGGGCCAGACCAAAGTGCGATCTAAAAAATTGCAATTGTTTATTAACCCTTGAACATTCAGTTGATGTAAAAGTTATGCAATAATTATATCTAATTGTTAAAAATTTTATATATGTATATATTCATATATAAAAAGAGATTGGCTTACAAGAGTTGTGTTAGTACTTATTTCTCATTCTGATACAAACCATAAATTTAGTATATTATACATACACCTACTATTAAATTTTTCCCCATTATTCTTGCCATAATTTTGGCCATCAAAATAGTTGTGATATAATGCACATGTATGTATTTAATCATTTAATTGTTTTCTAATAGAGATTTATGGGTTAATATTACTACACTAGATCAAACATCTAAGTTTCTCTTGATTTTGAACACTATAATTTAGATTTCATGGTTCAAAATCATTAAAATATGGAATGATATATATACTTTTTTTCCAAAAGTTATGAAATAATAATGTTGTTTGATTATCTGCTTGCAAAACTTATGACTTTCCAAATATTTCCAGATTGTAAAACATATGGTTTAAAGATAATAAATCCCCAAAAACATGTTGAAAATATGTATTATTGGATTTATTAACATTTAATAAATTACGTTATGAACATAATATATTGTTATTAAATAAATTGCCATTACCTATAATATCTTGATCCTCACTAATGTATTTATGAGCTATCATTAAAACATTTGATAAAAGGCAACAAATCATCATCATTATAATGTTAAGTTCAAATTAATGCGATGAAAAAAAATGTTTCAATAAATAAAATTAAATTATATTTATTACTATTTTTTATCATGCGTTGATTAATTACCAAAAACACACACACACACATAAGAGATAAAGATATGACGCAAACCTTTAATTATGTTATGAAAAATTTATAAATATCACTATTACAAACTTCTAATTTAACAACATTTACTACTTTCTAAAAATATATTCTCATGTCCATTTGTAAAAAGTCATCTTAATACAATCCAAATTACCTAATGTATTTCAATAAATAATAAATAAAAGCTACAAATACATATATATATATATATATATATATATATATTATAAAAGTAAATAAACCACCAATTTATTTATTAAATAAAGAAAATACAACATAAGCTAATAATAAGAAAATCACTCAAAAAAGAAAAAATAAAACAAAACAAAAAAATATCAAAACAAAAGAGATTACAATCATAAAAGATAATACACTTCACATAAACATCCACACAAAAGCAAAAGAAAAACAAATAAAGACAAAAATGCATTGGCTAAATCCACCTCCTGGTACCGAACACCATGAAAAGAAGGAAGCGCCTAAGGTACTGAATAAAAACATCTGAAAAGCATTAATTCAAGTGCATATCTGCACAAATCCAAGCAATAACAATATGAATAATTTTGTTAATACTTCCGAAACAAAAACACACCTTTTAAAAAAAAGAGAAAAGATACAAAAAGAATTACATCATTGTTATCTTAGCACTTGAACCATAATTAAAAAAAAATTATCTTTGAATATATTGTATGAACTATGTACTAAAGTTTGAATAGAAATATATAGAGAATGAAACCTTAAAAAAAGGAGATAGAGTGTCAGAGAGAGAGAGAGAGACAGAAAAGGACAAAGATATGATAATGATGACAGATAGAGCAGAGAGCACAATTAAGACAACAGAGAATGATTCTTTCACCATTGTTGATTAACTATGCTCTCTCTCTCTTCTGCCATTTTCTCCATCTTCTCTTCATCATCTCTTCATCATACCATCACTATACATCCCGTCTCTATGCATTATAATCACCTTACAAAACATATCAAAACAAAAAATGCATAATATTTCATGAAATAAATAATCATTTAGGTTTACATACATACATTTTTCAAATCAAAGCATATCATATCATATATATATACAAAAGATTAATATATATATATATATATATATCTATGTGTGTATGTTCATATATATATACACGAAAGATTAATATATATATATGTGTGTGTGTGTGTGTGTGTGTAAGAGAAGTATGAAGAACACAATAATCCAATCTTTTTCAAATAATAAATAAAATAAATTTATATTTCAAGGGGAAAAATATAAAACAATAAAAGATCAAGCATAATAATATATTGATATTATGATAGCCTATAATATATTATATTTAATTAACTTATACTAATATGTAACCATACATTATATAAATTCTATTTAGTATATACTTGACTTATGAAAGGAAAATAAATATACCAAACCACTCAAAACTAAATAGCACCAGCTGCTTTCAACATAGGAATAAGCTCGCCAGTGACATGAATAGCTATGAGCCGATTCAAACCCCCAACCAATTTTCCCCCAATGAATACCACTGGAAACAATGGTGCAACCAAAGTATTATCATCTTCACTAAGAATTCTTCCGAGGTTATGGATTAATGGCATCCTCGCTACAAACACTTCACTAACTTCATATATTGTTGGATAAGCTTTCAATCCTTCCAACAATCTCTGAGCAACATAACTCATGTAACAAGCTCTTTTGCCTACAATCACCACCATACTTCCCTTCACAATTGATATCAAACCTTCTTCTTTGATTACTGCCATCAAAAATTGCTCCATCACTATCTCTCTCTATTAAAGAGTCTCAAATGTAACATAGGTGGTTGTTCCCACCTTAATCATTATATAGTATAATATTATATATTTATATATATAAAGTAAATTATTTAAATATCATTAATACATACTAATATTACCAATATGTTATGCCCTTCACTCATAAAATTACTTCAAATACATAAAAGAATAACATTAACAAATATTTGCGTATGTAAAGACAATTAAATAATAATAATATGAAAACAAATAACCAAAATATATCCCAAAAAAAATATTTATGTTCTTATGATAGTATAAAAATATATGTAAATAAATTTAACAATATTTCAAACCCTATTAAAGAGTCTTAAATGTAACATACAACTATGTCAAGTATAGAAAATAATAAACTTAACCAAATTCCCAATGTAAAAGGCAGTTAAAAAATTAAATATACTCAAATGATTTTTTGAAAATCTAAGAAAAAAACCACTAATTCTGCTTTTGTTTTTACCATGATACAAACCACGTCTACTTTATCTTTCATCATCTAATTTTAACCTCATAAGAAAATATAGTTCACTATAATAATATCCTACTGCTAGCTCTCTCTCTCTCTCTCTCTCTCTCTCTCTTCATTTATTCAAGTCACTGTTAAGAGATACAAATCAAACAAAGAGAATCTAAACCTAGCCCCTAATTTCTCCCTAAAAAATTAATGTCGCATTTAAACAAAAGATATGATTCAAATAATTTAAAATAGAAAAACAAATCCTAGGCCTAAAACTATATATATATATATATATATTTATATTCCACTATAATAATATTATCTCATTCATATATTCTACCGCTTTCATCTGCATCCAAACAAAAAAAAATGATTTAAACATTTTTAAATAAAGAAAAAAACCCTATCAAGAGACACAAATCAAACTAAGAAAATCCTACCCTCGGGCCTTAAGTTCTTCCTAAATAATTAATGTCCGTTTGACATGGACATAAAAGTGACACATGTTTTTTTAAAAATTATGTGTGCAGAAAGATATCTTTGCCCCTAAACACGATGGTGGGCGGGTTCCGCGATATGGAGGACAGTCGGATGGAGACTATCCAGTCAATGGCAATGCCCAATTTTCCAGATTGCTATCCTTAAACCAGTCCTTACTAAAAATTATGTTATAATTTATTCATGTATAAATAAATTTTTAGTAAATATATCTTATCTTTCAAAAAATGTAAGTTATCAACAAATAAAATATTTATTACATTTTGAGAAATTCTATTTGTTTTGAAAAAATTATTTAATCTACGAAAAATATTTGTTTTGAAAAATAATTTAATCTATGAAAAATATAAAAATTATGAATAAATAAAATAATATAAAAATATAAATTGCATGTATATATATATATATATCATTCTTTATATTCCATTTTTTTAGTTGAAATATACTATATCACCATGTAATTGTTGTCTAATAATTCAACAAGCCGCATTTAAAAAATAAATTCTATTAAAAAATTATTAATCAAAGTTCATGAAATTAATACTTTCCAAGCAATATATATATATATATATATTCCCTCTTTTTATACTAACTTGCCCCCAAATTATTAATTTTCTCTCTCATCATTACATTACACATTATCACTAATAACAACCATCTAATGGGAAAAAAAAACCTGATTTTATAAACATTTAACAAAGTAATTATTTTTTTATATATTAAACTATTTTCAAAACTAAACCAAATCTTTTCTTCTTTTAAGAATACCCAAATATTTATTTATTTTTATATTACAAAATCTACAAATCTAAACCAAAGCATATCTGCTCTTCTTTTGAGAATACTTGACAATTATAATATCACTGATATCTCTGAATCTGATATGATTGTGATCATATGAAGGAAATTTGCAAGGTACAAATCAACATACCCATTAAAAAAGAGTTGAGAAATTTCCAAGAACATTATGTGATGGTCAAATGTTTGAGTTACATAGAAAATATTTTCTTTAACAAAACCAAACCTATACCTTCAACATTCCATCAATTTATATTTTTAGTGGTTTTCTTTTGTATGGTTTTTAATGACTGCATAAATTTAAGAAATAATAATATAACAAATTTAATAATTAAAAATCAACCCACTCTTTCAATAGAATCAATTAAAGAAACTTGAGGAAAAAAATTGATTAATAGAATATGATTAGTCATTTCTTGGGATATATTGTCATCAATTGTTTCTTTGTTATTTTTGAAAGATTTTCTTTAAAAAATAGTGTATTATTATTTATGGTCATTGTTTTTCCAATAACATCTAATAACAACTTTATATATCTGCTATATAAAATCTGATTAATTTGTGTTTTATGTTAAAAATCTAATATTTTATCATTAAATCATCAATATCAATTATATGTCTAAAATATAGTATTAATGCCACAATTAAAAGCGTGCCGACCAAACACATCCGTTCTTAAAAAATTCCCCTCCAAAACATATATAAAAACCACTAATAATATTAAAGATTAAATAATTATAATAAACATATATATATATATATATAATAAACTATTTAAGTTGAAAATACAAATAGATTATATTTTTATGATAAATTAAACTTAAAAATTTAATAATGATAAAAATCTTATTGAATTTATTAAATTAATATTCTTAAACAAACTATTTAAATATAAAAATTAATATTATTTATCATATATCATATATGTCTAATTATAACTGAAAAACTTTACAAATATCATATTTTATATTAATTGAAATCTTTCATATATATATATATATATATATTACAGTAATTAACATAAATCTTATATTATTTTCTATAAGTTCATTAATCCAGCAATCAATGAGATTAATAATTTTAAAATAACTTTTAAAATATAAATATGTATTAATTTATGTTACAATTAATTAAAGTTTATTAATAAAGAGCGAAAAACATAAAAAATAACTCTTATAAGATAAAACAAATACAAAAATTTCTGTATTACAATTACATAGAAACCAGTAACGATATAGCGCATGTATACATATACATATCTATATATTAGATATTTTCTAAAGCAACATAATTAAGAGGTTTCTGATTGTTACATCAATAAAATATTAAAACAATTCTCCTTTTAAAACTTCATTACATATCACACTAATTCAAGAAAAAAGAAAAACCTAAACACTATAAATATTACATAAAATATGAAAGCAAATTAAATTCATATTTCCATCTACAACCTTGATCGCAAAACTCTCTCACAAATTCATCTTCATCTAACCATCCATTATAAATAACATCATTAGCCTTTCAACCACATAATTCGTTGTCACACTCCCATGTTTTTTTTCCATCCATTTACCTTCTGCACTCCATATTACATCTCTAAAAAAAATTTCTACATCATATCGGCAATTGTTTATTATATAATTACCTGATCTTTTGCTCTCTATTACTTTTGAAACTTTATCTACTTTTTCATTAGCAACCAAATTCAACATTGTCATACCAGAATTACGTGTTATCTCATCTTTGTACAAAATAATTCCTGCTGCGTAGTGTGCAAGCAAATAACCTGTAGAAGCTGCATTTTGTAAATATTGGATGTGTGAATACATTTTAAACTCTATACTTTCTATCTGCAAAACAATTTAAAGAATAGTTCAATATTAATACTATAATATATCTAAGATTACAAAATATTGAAAAAATAAATTTTTAACCAAGCCAAGTTTCAAACAAGCTTCTATATTTCCACTTGATGCACAATTTTGAAGAAACATAATATATTCTTCTATGCAAAGAAACCATAAATTATCTATTCGCATTAACTGACCAACTCTCCGACTTTTAGATACTTCATAAAAAAACTCTTACAGCTGCAAAAACTTATTTTCATTACTATTGAATTATTTATTTTTAAAAAATTCATGTGAATTAATACAATTACCATGAACGCAAAATTTGGAGATCATGGAGAGAGTTACAAGATCTTGAAACTATGTATCCAAGGATTTCTTCAAGTGTATGCTGAGGAACTTTCCTTAAAAAGTAGCTGCAAGATTGATATGCCATTCTAAGGAAAAACAATAATAATAAAAAAATCACATACTTTTTAGGAAAAAGCTAAGGTAAAAAATACAAGGAAATACATAAAAAATAAATAAATAAATAAATCCTAAATTATGAAAAGAAAGCTTACTAAAAAAATAACGAGAATAAAGCTTGGCCCATCAATGAAGATTTCCAATCAAAATTTCTTTGAATCCTGTCTAAAAACCAAATCATTGACAACTGTAATAAAATAATAATAATAATAATAGCCAATATTTGTTTCTATTAAAAAATTAAAAATAATTAATTTTGTCAACCCATGTCATTCATTATATAATAGAGTAAAAAAAATTTAAATTTTTTTTATAAATAAATAATTTTTTTTTTTGCTAAAAAAGCATAAATGCTATCTAGAAAACAATGTAAAATTTTTAAAATTAGTAAAAAACAATTTTATTTTGTTAATATTGATATATTCTCTTAACAAAATATTTCCAGCCTATATCAAATCATTATTAACATGAGTATGTACTTTGCGATATAAATACTATATTACTTTTTTCTTTTAATTTGTTTCTATTATAAGAAAGTTGAGAAGTGAAAATTGAGTTGAAGAACTTCACACCCTCAATCTATGACAAAAATATTGGCAGCCTTTACTTCTTCAACCTTGCAAACTCTCTTCGGTAAACTCCATGATTGTAGAGGACTATAATTGAATTCCAACAAGCAAAAAGACTAAAAATTGATGATTTGAAAAGTACTTTACTTACCTATTGCACCATAACCCAATAGATGTTATGAAAACAAAGAAGTGTGTGTATGTTAGAATGAAGCATTGATAGTTGGAAGATATGGAATAAAAAGAAGAGGAAAAAAAACTTAATAACAATGGCAGTGGAAGCAAGAAAGTGATGATGTCCTTTAATGCCATCCATTATAAATTAAAGATTTTATAAGATTTTGTGTGCATGACCATTATTCTCTATAAAACTATTCAAACTAAAGGTAGTTTAATAGTTTCCGTAATTTTTATATCTTTATATCTTTTAAAAAGCAATAGCTAAAGATTACTTAATTGTCTTTGTGTTGAAACACATCCTATATTTGCAGCCAGTTTCATGGTACTGAAAGGAACAAATATACTACATCGGAAACACTCAATTTATACTATATCGATGTATAATAAATTATATATATAGATAGATAGATAAAATGTTATACTATATAATGAATAAATTATGGATAATAGGTTATGCTACATTTCAAAGAATACATTGTCAAAAGTATAAACACCTATATTTCTTTAATATTATTTAAAATATTTATTTTTATTATATATATATATTTATTTATTTTTTAATTTGGAATAGATAAGTGACAATGCATAATAGTTAAAGAAATTTCACACGCATCACAAGCATTCAAACTTAAAAGATCGTTTATCAAACTCCCTTGATTTAGAAACCCTCAATAAACAAACATGTCAAATTGTCAAATATCAACATAACATTCCTAACACCAACAACTCATGATTTCAAAAATGTAAAAGACAGTTTGTTTTCAAAATAATAAAATACAAAACCATAACCTTTGCTATGACCTCAAGACTTTCACTTTCTCTTCAAAAAGAATGAGTTGTTTTTCCTTAACTATTTTTAAGCCATCTTTTTCGTCGTCTAGCAAAAAGGATTTGCTTGTCTTATTTAATTTTTCATTTTTGCAATCCTTTCATTTTTAAAATGTAAGTGATAAAAATTATATATAAATATAAACGTATATTTATTAATGTTCTTAATGCAAAAATGCATTAATTATATAACTTTTTTGATTGATATAATTTATACTATCTTTGCAACTTTTTAATGATATATTCAACCTGCAGCGTTAGCACGTGTATTTAATCTAGTAACTATATATTAAAGTTATCCCCCATTAATAGCGAAAGCTTTTCCGACTTTCTCCATGGGATGTTTGGCAAATTTTCATTCGCTTGGACTTTTTCATTATAACGCTAAAGCTTGATTAGATGATTTTATTAACTTAATCTTTAATTAAATAATTACAAGAAACACATATCATATTGTGGAGAGAACCACAAAAATATTCAAAAGATTCTTATTGGTTTTTTATTAGAAAATATCGCCTATGTATCGTTCGTAGAACGCTCATAGAACGTTAGTCAAAAGCAACGATGATGCAACGTTTGTAGATTTCAAATCTACGAACGTGCATAGATGATTCATTCTCTCTCTATATATAACATTATATTATATGTTTATAAATAATTGTTTTATTGTTTTGCATACATATGTAAATATAGTGCATGATTTTGTCTATTTTTAATCATTTTTTCCTATTATTGTTCATATATATATATATATATATATATATATACATGATTTTTTCGTATTTTAATTGTAAAAGAATAAAATAAATAAATATATCTATTGTGTTTTTTTGTTAATTTTTTTATTGTTTTTCATATAACTATATATGATTTTTTGTTTTTATTATTTGTATATTATATTATTTGTTATTATTTGATTAAATTTATCTGATAATATTAGTGTTTGGTTGGTTTTTCATATTGTTTAAGTGATTTTATTTTTTGTACAATTTATTTTTTATAATTTGCATCATTAGATGAAGCTTATAGCATAAGCACCAATATCTATGCTGGTATACATAATATTAATCTTAGTGATTTTATTTTTATAAAATTTGTTTGGTTTTGATTGGCATTATTTAATGAGTTCCACACCAACTCTTTCTCTCTCAATACAAATAATAGTTTTTCCTTTCTTTTTTTAAAAAATTCTTTTAAACAATAAATATATAGATTTATTGTTTAATTGTCTCTCTCTATATGTATTGGGTACATATATATATAATTTTATTTTGTTTATTTTTATTTGGTTTTATTTTCTCTCTCTCTATATATATGGTATTTGTTTCTTTTTTTTATTTATATACCACCTAACTGCCTTTTATGGTGTATATATATAAACACACAAACTACCTAAATGCCTCTTATGGTGTCATTGGCTTGATTTTGATTGACCTATATTTTATTTATTTATTTATTTTGAGTTAAGTGGATCACACACCACTCATCTTCCTTTTCCTCTGAATACAGTACAATATATTATATGCTTACTACTAATAATATTATTATTTGCTTTTATTTTTTCTTAATTTTGATTTATTTTTTTATTGTTTTTTGGACATATATATTTGGACATAAACATGATTTTGTATATTTTAATTTTTTATTAGATATATTGTATTTTTATTTTAAATTTGTTTTCATTGTTTTTCCTTCTATATATGATTATTATTATTATTATTTGTATTATTTAATTTATCTAATAATATTGTGTTTGGTTTTTCTTTTGTGTATTTTGCTAAGTGTTTTTTATGATATGTATATAGATGAACCCAGTAGCGCAACCATGGGCATCTGCTGACCCGCTTGATGGTAGAAAGGTATGAAATCTATGCAAAACATAAAAGTAAAAAATAATCCAACAAAATAATTATTTTAAATGAAAAATAATGTATTAATATAACAAAAATTTGAATACACTATTTAAAAATATATAAAAGTATAATTTAAAAATTTTGTTATTACCGAAAGCAAATATATGAGATTTTCAATAATTCAACTAATAAGAATACGTCTCAAGTTTGTATAAAATATGGTAAAATTGATCCTTCACTATAAACAACCAAACTATTGTTTATACTTTTGTTGTTTCACTAGCATATATGTATATATGTTAGGCCTCAGATCAATTCAAACTTTTTAAATTACTAAAATTTGTATATAAGATATTTATTTTATTAAAATTTTGAAATTATAGTAATTTTTAAATTAAAAATAAAATGTGAAAATGCAGCACGTGAGATTTGAACTTGGGTGGGTCAAGAGATCATATACCTTGTGAATAAACCCACTAACCACTCAAGCACACCCACATTCCACATTTTTGTATGTCCAAATATTGTATTTTACATGAAATTAGTATAGAAAATTCAAAAACCATCAAATATTATATTGCCTAAAAAGTATTCTCTCCGGCGCCGAGGGGGGCTTCAACCCTATACTAGTTAGTATTTATTCAATGGAGTCAACGCCTAGAGATTTGAGAATAAATTAATAGGAAGAGATTTAACCACTGAATATATATATATATATATATATATATACGTGTTCATTCCGCCGATGTGTTTTGTGGTTTAAAAAACACTCAAACACTCATAGAAAGCTCACACAAACCAAGCAAGAAGGAGACACACAAGATTGGTAACCTAGTTCGGGGTCCCCTCGTCTACGCACGGGGGCCAAGCTCGGAGATAAAACAATCGCATTAAAAGAGTGAAAATAAAGTCGAGTACTGAAACACTAAGCCACTCATCCGACAATAAAGATACTACCTCTCTAAATTGTCTGGTGGCTCGCACTCTCCTCCACGAAAGTAACACATACAATCTCGAGCAAGGTGCAGCTTATATGGGCGCCTAAACGTCCCAAATATAGCACACACCCCTTTTAGAATCTCCTTGGCTACTAATTTAAAAACCTTCTAAAATTAGTCATTACGACTCGTTTCTAGCATGAATGCAACATGGACAGCTATCTGACTTGACTAAGTTTTGATTACGTTGCAAATGACCTAAAGACCCATCAACCTCCCGGTCATGCTTAGTCCGAGTCAGTGCAGCTTGATCTCCTGATCCCGACTATTGGCAACTAGCCTACCTCCCGGTTTACTCTCATGCAGTCCTCGCAAGAGGCGCATGTCCTTTGTAGTGCGTCTTCATGAAACTTGCAAACTCGATCTTCAATTCACCCAAGTTTGCCATCAAATCTTTGAAGAACATATCTTGATCAATACGTCTCTATTATGCCAACAATAGGCATGTCTTCAAATCTTACTATGCCGGGTCTTCATTCAGTACCATTGTTAGTATTTCTTCGATTAAAGCTTCATTCGTATTTAGTCTTCAATCAAATCACCTAAATATGGTCTATGATATGATCTTGTTTTTCAAGTTATAACACATTACCACTAACTTATCCAAGATCTTCAAGATATTTTTCCAAGACAAGACTCCTTGCCATGTCATTATTTATGCCACGTCGGAGAAAGATTGCCACGTCATCTTGATTTCGTATCAAATCATGCCAATAATGTATATGATCTTGTTTTTCGAGAGTTGTAACACATTACCAAAAATAACTAGTCAAGATCTTCGAGATATTTTTCTCAAGACAAGACTCCTTGCCATGTCATTATTTATGCCACGTCAGGAAAGATTGCCACGTCATCTTGATTGATTGTCAAAATCATGCCAATAATGATATGATCTTGTTTTTCAAGTTGTAACACATTACCAATAACTTTGTCAAGATCTTCAAGATATTTTTCTCAAGACAAGACTCCTTGCCATGTCATTATTTATGCCCACGTCCGGAAAAGATTGCCATGTCATCTTGATTGATATCAAATCATGCCAATAATAGTCTGGGATTCACTATATATGTATTCCTGTGAATGAGAGAATGCATACAAAAATTATTATAAAAACCAATGATACATATATCTTTCAATAATAAAAACAAACTATTTGCTTTTGATTTAAGTGTAGCCTTACCCCATTCCTATACAAATATCTTTGTTTACATAATTTGATTTCCTATCAATTTCATACCTTTCTGACATAACACACGCATGCGCCGAGCAGTCTATTCTCATTGATATATATATATATATAGATACATATATATATAATATAATTTTTCATTATAAACTTCTATATTGATAATAAATGAGAAACTAGACTTAAAAAGTAATCATTGAAACCCTAGCGTAAGCGCGATTACTTCATACTAGTATTTATTTAATTCTAAAACAATTAATTTTATTTCCGTTGAACATACGGGTGAGAGTTGTCACGTTAGATCTTGTTAATATTTTATCAATGACACTTCATATTGAAGGATGATGAGCAGCTTGGTCCTTATTTTTATATTTTACATGTGTCAAGTTTGTGTGGTCCATAAATTGATTTCAAGATAGACATGTGGTTCATGTGTGTAGTGGCATCTTATGCGCAGTGACGGACAAAAATTTATTTTTATGGTGGTTTTAGACGCTTGATTGTACCGGTCGATGCAAGAAAATTGCATTTAGAAACAACGTTTTTACGTTTCTAATCCGTTGCTGAAAATTCGGTTTAAAAGCAGTTAGAAGCGAATTTACTCTGTTCGAAAAACTCTTGTTTCTAATTTAAATAGAAAGCGAAAAATGTTCCGTTTCTAAATCTAGAAGCGGTTAGAAATGGACACCAATATGTTTGAATTTTTGAAAAATTAAAGCGGAATGATGTGTGTTGCTAATCCGTTTCAAAAATTCGATGTAATTCGTTTCTAGATTTAGAAATCAATTTTAAAACAAAAGGTTTTACCGTTACAAAAATTAAAAGCAGTTCCAAAGCGAATATGTCATTTTATTTTTGTCCCTCCTCATTAGAAACAAAAAGTGTTCCCCGATCACGTTTCTAATAATTAAAAACAATATTAAAACAAGTAAATCATGTTTTCTAATCCGTTTCTAACATTCAAGTAAAAATAAAAATAAAAATTATATTTCATGATAAAACACAGTACATGAATTTTATTTTTAAACCTAAAATACCAACAAATAAGATAAATTCCTCAATTCATACAAAAAGAAATGTTTAAGTATATATGTTCAACACAAAATAAAAAGCTTATGACAAATACACTTATAAGTCAATATCATGATCATCATCAAGAAAGCCAGTTGATCTTGTTTTGTGTATTTCTCCATAGTAGACATCAAAAATGCCAGCAGGGCAATAATTGGAGTATCATCACTCTATTTATTTAATTAGCATCATAAAGAAAGAAACAACATTTAATTAGAAGATGACACTGAAACTTAAATATAGATTCAAAAGAATCGACCAAGCCAGAATGGGATAAATGGTATATAATACAAAACAGAACCAATAAAATATAGGTAAAAATATTGGCCCAAATGAAAGAACAAAACAACAAAATTCTTTCAAGCTATGCATAGAGAGAGAAGCACATGCTACTACTCATACTCTATATCTTTTTCCACTTGGACTTGTGCCCCAAGTGACTCTGAAAATTCCATTGTTCTTGAGTTTTTGCTTGTACTCCGATGGATTTTGTGTGTTTGAATTTTCTTAGCAACCCATGTATTAATTACTGCTGGGAATTTCAAGTTCTCGAGCTCATTTCCATCAATTTTCATCCATTCATTTCTAATTCAATTTTATCTTACATTTGCGAAATCTAGAAATACAACAACAGCTGAAGCTTGAGCACGTCAAAGTTATCGGGTAAAAATAAAAGCGAGATAAAGTCGGTGATTTGTTAATGGAGCAAAAATCCTATTTCAATAACCAAAGGCGAGGAAACATGCGAGAGCGGTGATTAACAACGACATTTTGTATGCAGTACAATATATACATATATATAGCTGCTTAGAAAGGAAAAAGACCACAAAAGTCGAAGCATTTGAATCTTGAATTACTAAATACCAACGAGGGAATACGTTGAGAAGGAAGCACGCATGTGAAATTCAGCGTGCCAATTTCCGATTGTTCGAGACGCAATGAGGCGTAGTATCATCAACCCACCAAATTGCAAAGCCATGTTCTTTGAACCTCTCCGATAGTTTCTCCAGATACATGGATTCGAGTACTTTGGCGGAAATCATATAGAACAAAAACATGCCTGGTTCCAAACTACAACCACAACAAGATATCACATTCCAAACTCACTTGCCAACAAAAAATCAAATTTTTGAAGAGAAACTCACTAGTTCTCATTTGATTACGCTCATCGAGGAATCAATGTTAGGATCAGATCCTCGACGAAATGGCTCGGAACATCATACATTCGCTAAAAAGACAACTCTTTTTGGTACAAAAAGAATCCCCTCCCATCGCCCAGTCTTGGCGGTAGCAGCGTCCTCGGCCCGACCTCGGGAAGCTACTGACGGCACGCCTCGCCTTCATCACGTGAAGGGACCGGCAGAAAAGCTCGTGACTTCTCCACGGTCCCAATGCGCAACAACACTTCCCGCCAAGAAACCTAACCCTAATCCCAATACGGAGAGACAAATTCAGTGGTAAAAACCCATAAAAAATAAAAACCATACCATCCTCATACGTCTTCTTTGGTGGATTTCTCCGAATCCCTAGTCTCGACACTCTTGGGATCACTTCCATTAGACATGAAATACAAATTCAACAAACAATGAAGAAGAACAAATCAAGAAACCCTAGAAAGCGTGGAGATGACCACCTTGAGAGGTTCGAGGCGACAATCCTCGAGAAAGAGGCTCGATCACAGAGCTACCTCTCATCGTCCTCATGGCCGCTCGAGAAAGGAGGCTCGATCCTCGACCTTCCTCCGTTGCTCCTTGACCACACACACCTGAAACAAAGTGCATCAAAACCCGAAACCCTAGGATCCCAACACACACACCAATGGAGGGGAAAAACAAGAGAAATACATGCGAAATGGAGCGCGAGTCGGGAGGTGTGTGGGAGGCCGGTCCCAAACCCTAGAGAAAAAAACCTGGAGTCGTTTCTAAGATGGGCGAAGGAGGAAAAGTGAGATGGAGTTAGAGGAGGAAAAGGTGAGATGGGTTAAGGAGGCTGAAATTATAAGGGGAATGATCTCATGTATTATTATTTTTATATTTTTGTTTTAAAAGGTAAATCAAATCATAAAATTAACTAAAAATAAGATAATAACAATATATTCATTTAAATTGCCAATTATCTAATGGTTATCATAATATTCATATATTTATTTTATTTAATGATTATATAAATCTATCATATAATAATTTTTAATATTTAATAATATTTAAATAAAATATTAATTTTTAGTACGCTTCTAGTATTTTTCTATTAGAAATAGAAAGCGGGTATTTTTTAATATTTAATAATAAAATATTAAATTTTTAAATCCGTTTCTAGTCCTTTCTATCATAAAAGCGGATTACAAGCGGATATTTTTCTAATATTTACTTGATATTTAAATAAATATTAATATTTAGAACGCGTTTTCTAGTCCCTTTTCTATTAGAAAGCGGTTGAAAGCGGATATTTTCTAATATATAATAATATTTAAATAAGATATTAATTTTTAATTCAGTTTTCTAGTCCCTTTCTATTTTGAAAGCAGTTAGAAACGGATATTTTTAATATTTAATAATATTTAAATAAAAATATTAATTGTTAAGTCGGGTTTCTAGTCGCTACTACTATTAGAAAGCAGTTAGAAAGCGGATAGTTTTCTAATATTTAATAATATTTAAATAAAATATTAATTTTTAAATCCGTTTCTAGTCACTTTCTATTAGTAAAGCGGATTAGAAAGCGGATATTTTTGTAATATATAATAATATTTAAATAAAATATTAATTTTTTAATTTCAGTTTCTAGTCCCGCTACATTAGAAGCGGTTAGAAAGCGGATATTTTTCTAATATTTAAATATAAATGATATTTTTAAATGGGTGCGTTTGTAGCCGTTGTTATTTTAGATTCATATTTAAAGCGATTCTTTGTCAGATTTCTTGATCGGTTGCAGAGTAGAAACGCAGAAATAAATTCAGTTTGTAATATTCGTTTTTAAAGCAGTAACTTTCTTGTAGTGGATCAAGTTTTTGTGTGGTCCACAAATTGATTTCAAGATAGACATGTGGTTCATGTATTGTGGCATCTTGTACGCCGTGACCCGGACATTATTTTTGTAGTGGTTTTAGACACTTGATTGTAGCAGTTCAATACTATTTCATATAATTCTAATTATCCTATTATAGGACCAAAAAGCTACTCATACGATCCAAGTGTCACTGTGCAAATCATTAGTAAAATTTTTACCATAAATTTTTCAGTAAAAAGAGTATTTGGCTACCATTTCTTGTTATTGTTTGTTGGCACTTTTCTATAAATTAAATATGTTTTGCGCTATTTTTTCTCATTCCAAATGATTGAAGACTTTTTGTTAACCATTAAAACGTGTAAAAACAACCACCTTCAAAGGGTATAATACCCATTTCTTATTTCTTTTCTACTAAATATATATTCTTTTCATAATTCATATTATTGTAAACAAACAAAAAACTGGAAAATGTCATTTTCTTCGTTAAAAATAGTGTTTATGTAGAAGGTTTTTGAATTACATGTAATTTGAGTTCTTGAATTTTTAGAAATTCGATGCTTGGTTCGTAAGATTTTAAAAACCAGTACTAAGCTCATATTATATTCCTAATGAGAGATTTGGTTTTATAAGCAAATTGACCATAAAACAAATTTTTATTTTAGACTTCTCCACATACATAACTTGTGATATATATATATATATATATATGATGATCAATTAAAGGAAACAAGTATTGTCAAACATTAATATTGGATACCTTTATTGAGTGAAAAATTATAAAATCTAAAAATAAATTTAATAATAATTTTAATAACTAATTTAATAATAAAGTGAATAGTTAAAATGATAAATACAATAATTAAAATTATTAATAAACATGCTAAAAATTGTATGAAAAATTCATAAATATTTTTTTTTAATAATTAAATTCAAATAGGGTTTTTTTTATCATATTTTTTTTTCTAAATCGTCGTTGAGGACATAGAAGGACCCCACACTATACAAGAAACATGACTCCGGAATCATTACTCTTGGAGTAAAGCTATTTATTCCGAATAGCTAGCACGAACTTCTCACACGAATGATGTGGATGCCCATGGCATCCACATCATTCATAACTTCTCTGCACCACTTATCGGACATTAAATTAAAACATTATCATCAGCCCTTAACTCCTTCTCTCCTCTTCTCGGGCTGCCATCTGACCCCATCTACGCCGCTTGGTTTTTCCTCCCAATATCACCGGTGCAGCCCGTCATCCCCCATCTCGCCGTGAGGCTTCTTTCGATTCCTCTCCCTCTCTACTAGTGTTTTTCCTTACGCCATCATTGTCTTTCAGGGACGCTTCTCATCGCCAGGTTTTCTTCTCTCGATATCACTTTGGTGCCGCAGTCATCCCATCTCGTCAGTAGGCTTCTTTGATCCTCTCACTCTCCACTCGTGTTTTCCTTCGCCATCACTCTGTCTTTTCATGCCCGCCTCATCCCAGCAATCTCTATCCCTTTCTTGCTAGTCTTATGTCGTTGCGACTAAGCCTGTAAGATTTTTTTTTTCTAATTGATGGAATTTTATTTGTGTTAGTCTAGCGGTTTAGGTTTTGTTGTTTAGATGTTTGGCTGGCTTGTTTTGATTGATGGAATTTTATTTGAGTTTGTTTGGTTGTTTAGATTTTGGTAATCAATAAATGCTGATGTGTTGGTCTCTCAATTTTTATTTTTCTTTGTGTTTGTCAACAAAAATTAGTTGCATAAAAAACTTGAACAAAAACTTGAACAAATTTTAGATTAGAAATTCGTCTTATTTGGTTTGAATCTTATTTATATGGGTTTTCTTATCATTCAACATTTTTCCTCCTTTTCTTGTATACATCTCATTTTATATGTAGTGATGAAATTTGATGTTTTTAAAATGATAGTGTTTGCTTAATAAGATATTTATAATGTGTACCATTTTAAATTTTTAGATATTTATAATGTGTACCATTTTAAATTTCTAGCATAAATGACATTAATTAGAAGTGAATTAGGCAAACATAATTTGAGCTTGAGTTATTTTGAGGTACTTGTGATATGAATTTCATGCATGGTCATGTGTGATTTAATTTGTTATTTTGAGATGCTTGTAATACTAATTAACTATGTAACATTTTTAGGTTTTCTTTTCTAGCCCATCATCGAGATATTATGGGCGGGAAATTGAAAAGTGGGTCCTCTAAGCAGTGCATGACGGGAATAGAAACTGGGCCTTCAAATTTAGAAATATTAAACAAAGAGAATGAAGAAATGGTAAACATGGAGGTATTAACATGTGACAAAGTTGTTCCAAAAGCAGGCATGATGCTTAATTTCAAGAAAAAAGTATACAATTTTTACATTGAATATGCTCGCGAGAAAGTTTTTGGCATTACAAAATGAAGTACAAGATCAGGAGATGATGGAAAATTGAAATATTATACACTTGCATGTGTAAGAAGTGGTAGAAGAATATCTACAGCAAAAAATGCTTTCAACCCAAGGCTATCTACCAAGACGAATTGTCAAGCCAAGATCAATGTTGTAATTGGTAATGATGGACAGTGCACTATATCTAGTGTTAAGTTGGAACACAACCATGCATTAAGTCCACATAAATCTCGTTTTCGTAAAATGCAACATGGATGGCTATGTGAAAAGAAGACTTGAATTAAATGATCAAGCGAGAGATAGGCTTGAGTAAAAAATTTTTCATTCTTTAACAGTTGAAAAGTGGTGGTTATGAAAAATTTAACATATACTAAAAAGATTGCGAAAATTATATTGCAAAAAGCAAAGGCAGACTCAGGCTCGGTGTTGGGGATGTCTGAAGCACTCACGCAATTATTTTTTTCTCAGTATGCATCGAGAGAAATTCAAATTTTTTTCACATGATTGATATAGATGACGAGGGTCGTTTGAGAAATGTATTTTGGGCAGATGCAAGGTCCATAGCAGCATATGAGGCTTTTGGTGATGTAATATCATTTGACACAACGTACTTGACAAACAAGTATGATATGCCTTTGGCCCCTTTTGTTGGTGTAAATCATCATGGATAGACTATGTTGTTTGGATGTGGTTTACTATCAAAAGAAGATACGGAAACTTATATTTGGTTGTTCAAAACCTGGTTAGAATGCATGTCTGGTAAGGCTCCTAATGCAATTATTACAGATCAATGCATGGCTATTCAAGGTGCAATTAAGGTGGTTTTTCCGAATTCTCATCACTGACTTTGTCTATGGCATATAATGAAGAAAGTTCCTGAAAAGCTTGGAGGGTTAACTGAGTACAGAGCAATAAAAAAGATATTAAAGAGTATTGTTTATGAGGCGGTGGATATTCAAGAATTCGAAGATATTTGGTTGAAGATGATAAAGGACTACAACATAGAAAAGAATGAGTGGCTGAATTTTTTATTTAAAATTCATCATCGATGGGCTCCTGTCTATGTCAAAGGAATTTTTTGGGCTGGGATGTCTACCACGCCAAGAAGTGAAAGCATAAATGCTTTTTTTGATGGCTATGTTGGTCCAACAACATCTTTAAAGCAATTTGTGGAGCAATATGACAATGCATTGAAAAGTAAGATTGAAAAAGAAAACAAAGCTGATTTTGCTTCTTTTAACACAAACTTTCATATGCTAACCGATTGTCATTTTGAGAAGCAATTACTAGAAGCCTACACAAATGAAATATTTAAGTTGTTTCAAGATTAATTGAAAGAAATGCTATATTGTAATCTTGCACTTATCAATTTAGATGGGCCAGTACATACATTTCAAGTGACAGACATTTTCAGAGGAAAAGAAGGCAGACTCAGAAAACAAGTGGTATTCAATGTTTATCATAATGAAGCCGAGTTTGACATTAAATGCACATGCCGTTTATTTGAGTTCAGAGGAATTATTTGCAAACATATATGCAAGGTCCTCATTGAAAAGAACATCAAAGAGCTTCCACCTCAGTATATCTTACCACGTTGGAGAAAAGATATCAAACGCAGGCATACCTATGTGATGAGTTGTTATGATAATACAGAAACTTGTGAACAAAAAATGCGTTACAATAGCTTATGCTCTCATTTTTCCAAAGCTGCTGAAGTTGGAGCACAATCTATTGAGAAATATTATTTTCTAATGAAATGTGTGGATGAGGCAATTGAAAAAGTGATGGGTAATACAAATTATTGGGATGGCCATCTAAAGCAACTTCTACCACAAATGTTGATGGAAGAAAATCATGAACAACACCAATCAACATCTTCAACCACAAAGTTTCTAACTCCATTAAAAGTGCGGACTAAGGGCCGACCATCATCGAAGAGAAAGAAGTCAAAAGTTGAAGAAATAATCATTAGAATTTAAAAAAAAAGGTGCTCATACTTTTTTTATATCAATTTTCCAACTCAATGATTATTTTTTGAACTAAAAATTAATTTTATTTATTCAGAAAGTGCAATCAAAGGGAAATGCACAAACTGCAAATGACACACAAGAACTCTATACTCAAGAAAGTGTGGTAATATTATGTTCTCGAATATTTATTATGCTATTTTGTATAATTTCTTTTTAAACATAATTGATAAACATTTTTATTCTAGGTGAATTCGAATTCTCTTCCAAATGCCATTGATATGCATGTCGATAGTTTCACTGTACAAAATCTTGGCAATGATTCTTCTTCACAGGTAAATTGAAAGGTTTAGTCATTTGCTTCTTAAAATTGTTAAACATATGATTTAGAGGATTAAAAGTTGATGCTATATTTGTGACAGATTATACCATCAGTAACTCATCCGACAATGACTGATAGAGCACATTAGCTTTATGGGCAATAAAACTTGTTGTGATTCATGCAAGAGAAGTAAGTGTTTTGGTGTTCCTTCTTATTCGTGCTTTCTCTAGTAGTATCTTATTTTACACGTTTTAATTTCCATTTTGTACCTCTAAGAATACTCTGTTATTTTTTGTACTACAGAAGCATGTGGCTTGGATTTCTTCATCGATATTTCATTGGTGATATTATTGTTTGTTTGTTGAATGCTTTAAATCAGACATGTGTTGACTGTATGCAGTGAGCTGATTTTACATTGTTTTTGTGTTATTAATAAAACACTGGCAATGTCCCTTCACAAATGTTGGCTGTATTAGTTAAGTTGATTATGCATTGTTCTTATTTTATTTGTATCAGAAGCTTTTCTCAGTCAGTTTCATTGTCAAAGCAAGAGTTGTGTTATTGTTGTCTTGGTTGTATCAGTTTGACAGCTTCAATGTTGTTATGTTGCCGTTTTATTTTCCTTGTTTTTGTAGGTTTCGTTTATATATATATATATATATATACACATTTGAAGGTTTTCTTATTCTTCTTCAAATAAAGCAGGGATTCATTCACAGGGATGACAACAATTCAATCAACAATTCATTTACAGTGGTGACAACAATTCAAGCAGCAATTCATTCATTGCTTAAATTTGTCTTAAATTACTTGAAGCATACATGGCTAAAATCAGGGAGTTGGTTCCTCAGTTGAGCAGGATCTTGGCCATTAGCAATGAAAATTGTAGACATAATATTATTGGCATGAGAGTTAAAACCCCCAAGAGCACCAGCCACGGCAGACCCAACAAGGTTTTTGAGAGTATTGAGCTCCACCAGTGCAAGTACAGAGTTCTTGAGAACCTTCATTTTGGTTTATTGCTACAAGCGCATATCAAATTCCTTTTCTTGTTAATGGTTCATATCAAATTGGGCATGAAAGAAAGTCAAATACAGAAGATTTGTTGCTCTGAACTTGAGTCTCCTAAAGAACAGCCTGCACAAATCATAACCAAAATTTCATATGAATTTTACAACTAGAATACACATTACAATCTTCCAACCTTGATCTATTAGTATTGTAATGGAATTCACAAAGGTATCATCTGAACACTCTAATTTATCATCTAGATGATACCAACCATACATTTAATAAGAACAACACATTCACACACAACAAACCATTTCATACATTGATGAATCTCCACTCTAGAAGACTTACTAAATGAGAAAGAATTTAACCAAAAATAACAAAATACCGAGCCAGACATCGCTAAGTGTTCATTTTCAAATCAAATAGTTCAATCCTCAAAAATAGTTAAAAAGACAACACCATTAGTACCAATACCAATCAAACATCCTAGTTCATCATCAAGATAATACCAATCAAACAATTGACGAGAACAATGCATTCAAACAAAACACACACATACACACACAATAACCAATCAATCGATGTATTGATCAATCTCTATTGCAAAACACTTAATTATTTACTCAATGGAAATACAAACAATTAGAAGAAGAGGAGATTTATGCAAAAGAAAGAATTTAACAAAAATGATAAAACACAAAGCTAGACGTGGCAAGCTTTCTTCTTTCTAAGCAAGTAGCTCAGTCCTCCAAAATACATAAACAGATAACACAATTAGAACTAGCCACCAAACGCACACACACACCAATAAATCAAAACTAACCCAACAAAAGCAGTAGAAGAAAGAAAATTTCAGTTAACATGAGAATATTGGGCAAAATTTGGCCAAATGAGAGAAAATTTAGCCCAAAATATGAAAATAATAGAGCCAGACATCCCAAGATTTCATCTTTTAAAGCAAAAAAACTCAGCCCTCCAAAGTCCATAGAAAAATTAACACAATTGGAACCAACTACTGATCAAACACCCTAATCAATCATCAATACAATACCAAATATAAAATTAAAAAGAAAAATGCATTATAAAAACACCAATCAAGCAATCCTATAATCAAATTCTACTCCGAAAACACCAAATTATTCACTAAATTTAAAGGAAAAAAAAAATCTTACAGGCTTAGTCGCAACGACGTAAGACTAGCAAGAAAGGGATAGAGATTGCTGGGATGAGGCGGGCATGAAAGACAGTGATGGCGAAGGGAAACACGAGTGGAGAGTGAGAGGGATCAAAGAAGCCTACGACGAGATGGGATGACTGTGGCACCAGTGATATCGAGAGAAGAAAACCGGCTAGCGTAGAAGCGTCTGAAAGACAATGATGGCGAAAGAAAACACGAGTAGAGAGTGAGAGGAATCAAAGAAGCCTGCGGCGAGATGGGGATGACGGCGGCATCGGTGATATCGGGAGAAAAAAACCGGCGGCGAGATGGGGTCGAGTGCGGCACCAGATGAGAGGAGAGAAGGAGTTAGGGCGATGATAAGTTTTTTTGTTTTAATTTAATGTCTGCTAAGTGGTGCATAAGTTATGAATGATGTGATACCACATGGGCATCCACATCATTCGTGTGAGAAGTTCGTGCTAGCTATTCGGAATAAATAGCTTTACTCTTACTCTTGGACCATATTACTGTATGAAGATGACCACAATTCTTTTTTTACAACGACACATCCCTTGATCCAACCAACTAGTAGAAAAAAACTTTTTGTCTTTTTACGGTTTATTTTTTAAAAGTCAATTTACCCTTTATTGTCAAGCTAATAATAATAATAATAATAGAATTAGACGAGGACCATTTTAATGTTTTCGCTTTTTGGGTCCTTCCTATTCCAAAATCCAAATAGAAGAAGTCTTTTGTTTTTATATCTTATAAACTATATATTTAGGGGGCGTTTGGTTCACAGTAATGTAGAAAGATTACCATGTATTACGTGGTAATTTAAAAATATTACCATGTTTGGCATTACACTGGTGATAATCTGGATGGTAATATCACATTGCCAACTTATAAATATTATCGGATTAATTTTTTTTATAGGTCACTGAGTTTTGAACTTATTTCTTTCTGGTTACCAAGTTTTAATTTGTATCGTAATGGTTACTCAAGTTTGATTTCGTTTCACCGGGAGGTTACTCGCGAGTGACCATATCCATGCTACTGGCGTGGATGCCGAAAAAAACACAGTCAGCTTAACTCACCACGTCCTCAGTTTGAGATGGAGCCTCCACGTCAATCGGTCTGCCATGTCAGTAGACTTGTCCATGTCAGCAGAGTTGATAACTGTTTTGATACTAAATGAAAACTTAGTGACCAAAATGAAATAATAAAATATATTTTCATGACAAATTTAAGTGTGACATATTATCGAATAACTTATGTTATTTCATTTCGGTCACTAATGGAGAGGTGGTAGAAATGAGGTGGTAGAAACGAGAAAGTAAAGAGGGAAAATGGAGAGGTGTAGATGGATAAAATGGTCAATTAAAAAAAGTATGGCCTTATTAGTTATATATGAAACCATAAGCCAAGTTAAGTGACTTTGAAACTATATACGACATGTACCTTTAAGTCCTTTAGCATGTTGAATGATAGCAATAAAAGCATTTGCAAAAGTTAAAGCCCTTTTAATACCCTTTCAAAATTTATTGCGACCATTGGGTCATTTTCTCTATTTTATTTTGTTGCATAAGATATAAAAATATGTCCATTTTGATTTTTCATGATATATAAATTAAAGTAAAAAAAATTAACATATTAAAAAAATGTATTTTTTAAATATAAAAAGTAATTCGAATAATATAGATCTTTGGATGAAGAATGTGAGGGGAATAAAATATCATGATGGTGGTGTATGTTACCAATAAAAATAACTTTTTTAAAGACATATCTTTGCACATGCATTTTTAGATAAACTTTTGCAGGGGCGGAAGGAGGTGGGGTCAAAGGGGCCCTTGGCCCCATCTTGTATAATATATATATATATAGAGGATGCATCGTCTGCCCACGTTCACAGATTCGTAATCTGTGAACGTTGATATGGGCCGTTGGATTTCAATCCAACGGCTGCACACCGTTCTATGAAGAGTAACACTTCACACTATTCATAAGCACAGTAAAAAGTGGGATGCACAGTGTTTTAATCTGAACCAACCAATCAATCTCAGCACAGTAACTGAATCAATCGCAGTCGTCCAACCCTATTAAAGTTACTGTACATCATCTGCGGACGTCCGCAGATGATGTTTGGCCATATATATATATATATATGTATATAAACATATATCACATATATACTTATATATATATATATATTATATTTATATTTCTAATTAATATGAATGTATTTATATGTTTATATTTAATATAATCTTGGATATCATGAACTTATTTTTTAGATTCTATAGTAACAAGCTACTTCACCCAATTAAAAATTTACTCTAATGATTTCTCTATATAAAATCTTCAAATTTTAAAAAACAACTTTATAATTAGTTTTGATTTTGTTGAATGTCATAATCTTACGAGTCTTATTATTGAACTAGTTAAAACTAGATTGTATTTGGTCGAATGATTCAACTTTTACTTAGTAATAATAGTTGTTAGCTGTATATATATTTTATATTTTTTAAAAAATTTATTATTATTATTATTATTATTATTATTTAGTTTGAATTAATATAAAAAATTTCATATTTAAATTGAAACCAGATTGGATTTAACAGAATAATTAAACTCTTATCTCATGGGGATATAATCGTGGTATATTTTTTGAAATATTAATTATTATAATTTTAAGTTTGAAGTAATATATTTAATTAAAGTTAGCACCCACTTGGTTTTGGTCCTAGTTCCGCCACT